>NW_027495812.1:0-230245 GCF_021521415.1 Bidens hawaiensis | reverse complement strand
TATGGAATACATCTAATTGATATTAGATATACAGAAGACGTCAATTTAAAATGTAAATTATGGAATCAATATAATATGACCGATTCAATAGCATGCATTATGAAAAGTATCTTATTCTCATCCCCATTGGTATCCACCAATATCATCGACATAATAGGTGTTTGAGATGGGTTACAAACTATCTTAGTTATTATTTAAATAAATGGGTTGTTCGTTAGCACGGGTTTGAAATTAAATTTAACCAAAACCAACTCGCATTTGGCGGTTTTCGGAAATTCATTAAACCGACCCACTGGTTATGGTGGTTATCGGTTAAAATCGGTTCAGTTATGTCGGTTATGGTTCGGTTAACTTGTAACATCCCGAAATTTCAAGATAATATTAATTATATTACTTAATAATAGAGGGAAAGTTTACTCGGATTATCAGGAAATAGATAATAGAATAGGAGTTGGTATGGGTCGGGCTAGCGTTGGGTAATGGACGTGGGTTATGGATTTGGATTAATAGAGATGGGTTAAATGAGAATGGGCCTTAGGTCCATGGGATTTCAGGGATATAAATATCCCCTAAACCCCAAAATATCTTTCATATTTCACCAAACTCCCTAACACACACATACCCACTAACTTCGCCGGAACCGGCTGAGCCAAGGGAAGAATCGGGCAGGTCCGAGAGAGAGCGATTAGTTGTGTTACCAAGTTAAACGAGATCCAAACAAGCTCAAAAAGGTATGATTCTTGATCTTTGAGGTTTAAATATCCAAGCTTTTTAGTGTATAAGCGACCGAAGATGGTCGGGAAGCGTAATGGGTGATATTGAACCATAGCAAGGGTGTTAAAAACGCTCAAAATGCTGGAAAGAAACCGAACAGCGGCCGTCTGGGCAACTTCGCCTTCATCTGGGCAACTTCGCCTTCAACGCGATGAACTTCGCCTGCAAGCTAAGTTCGCCTGATGAACTTCGCCTGCAAGCTAAGTTCGCCTGATGGCAACTTCGCTGTAAAGTTAAGTTCGCCTAAGGTTCAACTTCGCCTGAAGCCAAGTTCGCCTGATGACAACTTCGCCTGAAGCCAAGTTCGCCTGATGGCAACTTCGCTGTAAAGCTAAGTTCGCCTAAGGTTAACTTCGCCTAGAGCTAAGTTCGCCCGAGGGTTAACTTCGCCTAAAGCCAAGTTTGATTAGAAAATAAATTATAAAGCGATAAGTTAAAGTAAGCTAATACTAGGCCACCAGATTAGATCAGACGAGTATTGATACGTGTAACTTGTACAGTCAGCCGAGCTCAGTTAGAGAAGGGATTTACAGCTATCAGAAAAAGAAGCAGAATTCAGGTGAGTTTCTAGCCCCATTTATGTGTTACGTTTTCGGGGCTGTGTGCATACTCAATATGTTTGTTAATACACTTATCCTAAGAGATAAGTGTATGCCTTATATGGATAATGTGAAATATATGAATGATTGCTTGATGGTACGTGAACGATCTTCGGATATTGCACGTACTGTCAGGTTGCAGCGCTAAGAATAAGGTAAGTATGTTATGTATGTTTATGTGTATGAACATGATAGAGATAATAGAAGAAAGAAATGATAACGTATGGTTGTATGGTTACGAAGAGGGTACCGAGCCCTAGTAATACTCGAGGAATGTAGGGCGTAATGCTCTTTATAACGTTAGATATGAAAGTAAGATAATACAAAAGAAGGTAAGAAAGTATGAACGAAAGGATATAATTTTATGTGTATGCCGTGTATGGTATATGTGATCGATACGATTGATTGCTTGACGGTACGTGAACGATCTTCGGATATTGCACGTATCGTCAAGGGAAGTGACTAGCTCCTCACATGGATATTAAATAATAAAGTATAGTGTTCCTTTTATGGAAGGTATAGTGTTCCTTTTATGGAAGGTATAGTGTTTCCTTTATGGAAGGTATAGTGTTCCTTTTATGGAAGGTATAGTGTTCCTTTTATGGAATGTATAGTGTTCCTATTATGGATAGTAAAGTGTTCCTTCTATGGATAGTATAGTGTTCATCCTATGGAAATTATATATGGTAGGGTAATGGTAATGGTTCTTTTAATAGATATTACGTGACGATCCTCCTATGGATATTTATACAAGGTTAAGGTAGTAATATGTGTCTTCGGATACGGGAAGTAATATATGGGAATAAATTGTATGATACCTGATTAACTAGAACTCACTCAGCGTAGCTGACTTTTAGTATGCACGCAGGTGAGCCGATTACAGAGCTAGCAAGAGGATGACGCATGGCATGGATTGAACGGCTGGCATCTGAAGAAAGAAGTAAAGATGTTTTGAATATAAAGTTTTGTGTTATTATATCAAAGAAAAGATTTAATGTTTTGTAACAAATTATTGATGTTTTATATTCCGCGAAAAGTTTTAATAAACTCTGATTTGAAGAACTGTGTTTATGAGTAAATCCGACGCTAAAGTAGGGTCACCGGGTTCGGGGCCTTACATAATTGTTATTGCGGTTAATTTGCTCACCCTTAGTGCTGGGTAACCCAAGCACATCATCTTCTATTCCTCATCACCCGAAGACCAACTGTGATAAAACCCTATTGTGATCAGATTCGAACTTTAGACCTTATGGTATTAGTCCAAATCTTTATTTCTCGTATAATGTCAATTGAGTTAAAACTTATTAAAGGTATTGTTTCTAAATATGTATAGAGAAATTATTATAATTGATAACATTGGTCTTTTATTATTTTTTTTCTACATGCTTGATTTTGCGTATATGGTTTTTGATAAAAGTTAGAAACAATGCACGATAAAAGGTGTTTTATCAGTAAATTCGTTAGTTGTGACCGGTAGCGATCAAAAAATTATAGTTGGGATTAGTGAAGGATCTAGACCAAAACCTCAAGAGTAACGTTCAAATAATTTTTTTTTACCGTATCTCACAGAATGTAAACGAAATTTTTTTTGTCATATTTCATACAATAACTAAATTTTTTTATCGTGTTTCATACAATAAACTTTTTTTTGTTTTAACTTGGTGTTTGACCGATATTATTATTTTCTTGGAATTTTCGTTTAAAAAAGATTGCTAATATGACTTTGTCGCTTCATCTTCCAAGTTCATTAATTTTAGAAAAAACAAAATTTAAACCACAAACTCATAACCAATTCCAATTTACACATAAACCTTAAATCCCTAATCAATTCAATTTAGACATAAACCCTAAATTCCTGATCAATACAATTTCCAATTTACATTATCCGGATATCCAATAGGCCATAATCAATTATTCAAATATTCAGTTGTCCATAAACAATTCCAAATTAATAATTTATATAAACAAATTAACAATTACAAATTTAGATAAAAGCAGAAGAATATATAATTGAACAAATAGAAGTCGAACCGTGGAAGAGAGACTGGGGGAACACCGACCACCAGCTACTTGGCTGCAGCGTGGAGGTTCGGTGACTGAAGGAACAATGAACAATGGTTTTATTTTGTTTGGGCTTTACTCTGGTTGGGCTTTAATTGGTTTTAGTTTTTAATTTGGTTGGGCTTTAAACAAATATGAGTTACATTATATTTTTTTCATAGGTAGCGAAATACGAAAACCGCTCCAAAAAAATAATCTTACACTATCGACGAAAAGTTGAGGGGTAGCGGAGGCTACCCTTAATTATTAACTACGTCCATTCTTGGTTGAGATTAATAAAAACCAATACACATTTTTTAAACGTTCGGGACAACCTAGTGGCAAAAGGCAATCTTATACATCCACGATCACAGTTAGCGCTGGATTCCAAGTCCATCTTCTGCTCCCCATCACCGAAAGGCCAATTGCGATAAAACCTGATTGTGATTAGATTCGAACTTGAGACCTTACGAGCTCAACCCAAATCTTCATTTCTCATCCAATACCAGTTGAGTTAAAGCTCATTGACGGCATTGTATTTGAATGTGTGCAATAAGTTACTATAATAAATAGCATTGGTCTTTTTAAATTTCATTATTCAATGTGCTTGATTTGTGTATATAGTGTTTGATAAAAGTTAGCAGCAACGAATGATAGACGATGTATTATATAGCATGCTTAAAGGAAACAATGTTTGATATGCATTCAGTTCATACATTCTGAAAGATTAAAGTCTGAATTTAATTTCTCATTGTGTTTGTTTCGCATGTTTTGTTAGAAACTTGAATCTAACTGTTAGCAAATGAATTGGAAATAATTCACTTTAATTCCTTTATATAAAATTGTGTGACGCCTCTTTAAAATTGTGAGACAATTCAATCGAAGGAGTTGGATATCTTACTACTCATTGGCGACCCAGCGAATATTTGGGACGACTATATAATGGGTATGGGATTGGTTTAAATATATTTGGTTGGTAGACATCATAGATGAGCAAGAAACAGTTCAGAACCGTCATAATCCCCGAAAGAACCGGAACTGAACTGGCGTCTCAGAACCGCTAACGTGTGTTTCCTTAATGTTCTCAGTTCTTGGTATTTGCATTAAACTTTTCCCGGTTCGGTTCCGGGGAAAACCGACAGTTCTAGATGTGGAATCGAAGAACCGGAATATTAAAAACTTTTTATATAAATTTACAAATCCCCATGTTTTATAGGGTAACTTATTAGCCGACACCAATTCAGTCATTCCTTAATTCAAATCTTCTCTGCGTTCAATACCTAGCAGCCAAAATCAATTTTTATTCAAGTTTTCAAGGTAATATAATATAAAATGATATGATATTTCTTTAATCTATCACCACTAATGATTTATTTAACTTCAACAATAGGTTTTAATAAAAATATCATGGATGATCATGTTGTAATCTAAATTATTTTTACCATGGAAGAAGACATACAATTATATAAACTTGTTTTGCAATTTGCCGAGTTTGCACAATCTATTTGATAATAAACGACCGAACCGGTTATGACACAGAACCGATTAGTGATAATCAACTTTAGCGGTTCTGGAACCGAACCGGCCTACTATTGTAGATTCGGTTCCGGTTCTATTTTTCAGTTATTTTCGGTTCTGGTTTGGTTCCAGTTCGGTTCCAAATTGTTGCACAACCCTATCAGACATGCTCACATGCATGACATTAAGTATACCTGTCTAATTACCTGAAACATATATGTTTACCCGAACAAGTGTACCATCCAGTTTAGTTAGTGCTAGTGATTTGTTGAAATATGTGGTTTATTGTTATTGAAGTTGGGTTAAGTATAACATTTAAATAGCACGAGGATGTGGACAAATTCCAAACTTGGAGACATAAGTTTTATTGTATTGCAAGTGGGAGGACTAAAAATGTTAAAAGTGGAAAAATGAATTGAATTAGTGACTCAAATAGTAAGCCACGTATCTACATTGTTGGCAAGCCTCGGTTAAGTGTGAGGTGTGCTTGTTTTGTTGAAGAAAAACACGGAAGATAAAAATCGATGGTGATGTAAAGATTATGAAACAGAAGTCCGTTTTTCTTTTGTTCTTAAAAAAAAATTACAAATGAGGTTCAAATCAAGGCAAGCAATCTTTGGCAGTCACTTCTAATTGAAAAAAATCGTTGTGTTTGCCATAAATTGATTTATAACTTAAAATGGTGTTATAATTATCATCATATGTTTTGGTTTGGTTCGGGATTGATGTAACGATATTAACAAGTTTAAAGATGATATGTAGGTCAAAGTGACATATAACATGTGCATAAGCATTTACTAGTCTACCATATTGTCACACCCTCAAAATCCACTAACGGAGTTTTACCGTCAGAGGGTGTGAACTGGCAGGATCGGAATCATCAGTTATAATCAAACCATAAAAACGTTTAAATGCAAATAAGTGCGGAAGCGTAAAAACCTTAATTCAAAAGCTGCGTCACGCAGGACGACTTAAAACCAAAGATAACTGTTAAAAATAAGTTTGCAGAATAAAAGTGTTTTCATTTAATGCATGCTCCTAAACCGCGCGCCCGCCTCGGCTACCTGAGAATAACATACTAAAAGTGTCAACACAAGGTTGGTGAGTTCACAGGTTATATAAGATAAATCATTTAGCGTTTGCATTCAGCGTTTACGTTAAGTGTTTTGCGTAACCTCGTTACGGCGTTTAAATGTTTTGCGTAACCACGTTACGGCGTTTAAGTGTTTTGCGTAACCACGTTACGGCGTTTAAGTGTTTTGCGTAACCACGTTACGGCGTTTAAGTGTTTTGCGTAACCACGTTACGGCGTTTAAGTGTTTTGCGTAACCACGTTACGGTGTTTAAGTGTTTTGCATTACCAGATAGTGTTACGTCAAATTATATATCGATAGGTAGCTAATCTATACAACAAGTATCGCTAAGTGGTTCGAGACCGAAGCTGACTGTTTATCAAGTGCCCGTCACCAGGTCAACCCAGACCATGGTAAGTGTTAGCCAAAATTACACCAACTCAACCTCCAGTTGAGCTTAGCGTCGGGTGGGGTTTGTCAAACCCAGTAGTACTACTCAACAGTGACTCGCTATTCCAAATATTAACCGGTTCGATGTGTGGGACTTCAAATGTTACGTTTGCCGCTTAGCCTTTACAAGTGATATATAATTTATAACAAAATCTTAAATATGCGTTTATCTCAGAAAATGCGTTTATCGGAGTATGTTATCTCCCCCAAGTGAAAAACGTTTGAAAACAGTTCAAAGAGCGGGGTAAGTGAAACTCACTGTTTGCGAAGAATATCCCGATATAGATCACCAAGTGATGCGCGTCGTAGAAACTCTCTAGCGTTCTAAATAACAAAGAGATTTTCTAAGTATCGGTACGTTTAACGAGTCTCTAGACTCGGCACATAATACCTATGCACGTAACAGATTTCGTGTTTCGTTTGTGAATCGTGTGTGACTTAAACAAGTACAATTGTGATACGATACATGAGTGAGCAATTACTTTCGTGTCACGTACTAATAACATACTTTACTAGCAATTATCCCCGTAAGGGCATTTTGGTCAACAAACAAAATTAACTAACCATTATTCCCCATAAGGGCAATTTGGTCACTTCATGGCAATCAATTAGCAACTATTCCCCGCAAGGGTATTTTGGTCAAAACATAACAAATATATAAAAACTATCATATTTCATGCATTTTTACACAACTCAGCAGTTAGTTTCATTATGACAGAATTTCTACTTGAAAGATTGTACTATTTCACCGATCATAACGTCTCAATTAATTCACCAAAAATCACCACAGAAGCATAAATATCTTTAGGTTTCCAGAACATATTTTATCTTATTTTTATTCCACATATTTTTCTTATAATGACCAAAACATTACAGCAAACTCATATCAGTCAGATTCATGCGCAACAGAATGTTATTTGCAATTCCCGTTAAATGAAAAATCCAATAAATGCAAGACCACTTGGGTTTGGTTCCTAACTCAATGAGTCAACTTCCAGAAGTGGAACCAACCCAATTGGCCTCGTGGTTCATGAGATATAACATTTACAACATAACCTAACAGCAGGTCTAACAGCTCAGCTTTGCACAACGTTTTTGTAAAATCATAAAAGTAAACTTCTACTTGTCCAAAAATTACAAACTTATACTTTATAGAAACTAGACTCAACCTAGTTTACTGCAGTACCCACAATCTCAACCAATTTTCACGTTTACACTTCGTTACAGTCACTTAAACATCGTATACACATTCTGTCCAGAATCTGTTCACATCAAAACTCAACAATTTAACTATCTATGGACCATAAATCAATCATATAACATGCTAGACACTACCACCACTATCCATGCATGTCAATTACACCATGCATACAAGATTAGGGTTTGTGTTTCAACTCAAATCAAAGACAACAATCAATCATGCATCAACATCAATACTAGTTATCAATCATCATGAATTCAACAACCATCATGTTAACTCATACATATACAAGCAAATCGGCTGCCTAGGGTTTTTGATTAACCCATTAAACATCAAAATTAAACAACAAGGAGGTAAGGGATGATCAATTATACCTTCCTAGCACCTTGTTCTTGGATCAAACACTTGATTTGATGTGTATATGTGTGTGTTTGTGGACGGCAGCCGTGGAGAACAAAGGAGAGAGAGGCCGATCGGGGTTGTAGGTTTAGAAAATAATAGGTTAGAGTTTAGTTAAGGATATATTTATAATGATACAAGTTACACTCTAGTCCCTCTACTTTCAAGTGTTACATCTCTAGCCTAACTAATTGGTTCTTGTTTCTTGTTTAACATTCCACATAACAAAATCAAGTAACACACATATATCTAACACATAATTATCACATAATTATTGTTTTGACGTTTTTCGTTCATTTATCAATCGTTTGCGTCAACTCGTTTGCGTTTCGGTGCAAATCCCGAAAGACCACACATGTAGTAAGTGTTAAGCGTCATTTAAACCCTAGTTTAAATGTAATGAAGTGTGCGTTATAGATTTAACGATCTTAAAGTTTGAATTGACGGAGTTGGGTTAACGGAGTTAACCTGAAATTGACGATTGTCACACATATGTCGGTATGCAAGTTTATACGTTGAAAGCTTTTATTGTACACTGCTTATACGCTAAAATTAGGTTGTAACGTCGTACTATGTCTTGGTTAAAATTTTGATCGTTAGTTCTTAAGTTTGAGGTTATTGTTTGGGTTAATAGAAAGCAGCCTCACTTAGTTTTATAGGTCTGCTATTTGATATATACTTTTATGCAAGGTACCGAAACCAAAGGTTGTTCATGATTGTGTGTCGGGACAGTGGGTTAAACATGTCTTTCTTATATGATGGGCGTTGTTACACCTTTATCAAACCTGCCTAACCTTGTTGGATTCTTAAGCAAGTTTTTTTGGGTTTACATGTAAAGTTCTTGTAAGTGTACAAGGTTAATATTTTGTAAGTAAACTCAATATGTATATGCGATCAAATTAAGAAAAAACCGGTAACAAGCTTCGTTTTTTATTATAATATTTATTCTTTTTACAAAAGAGTGTTACAAGTTGGCATCAAAGCCTATGTTTGAAGAAACACTTGGTTGCAAAGTTGACAACGATGACTCTGGGATTGTGGTAGTGGCATGAGGCGGGACACTGGGATTGCAACGCTGACGGCAACGACGATGACAACGATAGTGGGGGAGGTATCAATGGTGTCGGGAGGAGCGGTGTCGACGACACTAAGGTGGTGGGGTGGCCAATGACGAAAATAATGATGGTGGAGATGATAGTGATACATACATGAATGCATACTTCTTATATACCTCAAGGGAAGATAATAATAATAATAATATATACAGTGTGCATCTAAAATAAAAAGAACAAGACTAATAAAAAAATGGTTAGAAAAGAAGAAAATTGTTGTAAATACTAACCACAATATTTGTCTCTTATTTGAAACATCAAAGACTTCAAAAAGAAAAAAAAAAAAGAAAAAGAAAATCCCCCAAATCATCAAATCAAATCTGAATTAAAATAAAAGATTTGCAAAAAGTAGGTAGAGAGAGAAACACGGCCTCAAGAAGATATTTTTCATTTCATTTTTCGTATCGCCTTCACAAAATTAGGGTTTCTCATCGTAAGTTTTCTCATCTATATTCTTCGCTGTTTACTCTAATCTCTTTATTATGTTACCGGGTTGGAACCCTAAAACTATGCGTCCAACTATTTTGCGTCGTATGCTTGATTTTTGTGTAATTTGTCTATTGGGTTTTGTTGAATTGTGTAGATCATTTGGGTTATTTGTGGGTTTTATTGTTTTGTTGAAATTACGTGTTTTTTATTCGGAAATGATGAGTTTAGGGTTTGCTTTGATCAGGGATTTTGGTACAGTGGAATTGAATTCAAAGACAAGGCTGGTTTTGTCGTTTGATATTGACGAATAATTAGACGGTAGATTGAATTGAAAAGCTTTTGAATTTGTGAAGATTTTCAAGGGGTTTTGAACAAGGATTTGAAGGAATTGGGAATTTGAGAATTAGGGTTTTGTTTGAGCATGCCAACTTCCTGGGCTGATTCAGTTGCCGCAGCTGAAAACACGGCTGCTGGTTCTGGTTCTGGTTCGTACAATTCGTTAGCCCCAACCAGACCGACGTACGTCCCTCCGCATTTGCGTAACCGCCCTGCCAGTTCGGAGGTGGCACCACCGGTTGTCGCCGCCAACACCGGATCCACTTCCGTCGGTGGTGGTGGTGGTAATCGATGGGCTGGTCCTAGAAATGATTTTAGGTCGGGGTATGTTAGCGGTGGACGTGGCGGAGGTGGTTGGCACAATCGGGGTGGCGGTTGGGATCGAGGTAGGGATCGCGAGGTAAACCCGTTTGGGAATGATGATGGTGCCGACCAAGAATTTGTTGAACAGGAGAATACTGGGATTAACTTTGATGCGTATGAAGACATTCCTGTTGAGACAAGTGGCGACAACGTGCCGGCACCTGTCAACACGTTTGCTGAGATTGATTTAGGCGAAGCGCTTAATTCGAACATTAGGAGATGCAAGTATGTGAAACCGACACCCGTTCAGCGCCACGCCATTCCAATATCACTCGGTGGTCGGGATTTGATGGCGTGCGCTCAAACTGGGTCGGGGAAAACCGCTGCATTTTGCTTCCCTATTATTAGTGGAATCATGCGAGGACAATTTGGTCAACGAGCACCACGAATGCCCCGTACGGCTTGTCCACTTGCTCTTATTCTGTCACCCACACGCGAGTTATCATGTCAAGTATGTTTCTGTTTTCCTTTTTTCATACATAATATTCACATTGATTTTGAAGGACTTGCTATTTCTATTATTATTTTAATTTTGTTATTTTGATACGTAGATTCATGAAGAAGCTAAGAAGTTTGCTTATCAAACCGGGGTGAAAGTGGTTGTTGCTTACGGTGGGGCCCCAATTAATCAACAGGTGTGTTAATATTAACAATGGGTAACATTACGTTTCATATTTAGTTATTATTTTTCTTGAATAAATTACAGACATCATCCTTTATGTATATACCTAATTACAGGTTGGGTTTATTAATCACACTAGACATCCTTAAACTAAGGGGTTTGTAACACTTTACACTAACCGCCGTTAGAATTTTCAGTTAATTTCATGTTAGGTGATCTGTATGCTCTTACCTATTATACCACTTTTATTAAAAAATTATTCTGATCCCTCTTAATGAAGTCAAAGTAAATATATATTTCTAACAATAAATTTTTGCATGAAAAACCAGTCATCAAAACTATTTTATCTTCATGTTATTATATATTGATTTTTATTTAAAGAAAAACGATTATTTTTATAAAACTGGTTTTAAGTTCTTTAAAATTTGTAAGGGTATAATAGGTAAGAGCATATCAGTCATATAACAAGGATTAAACTGAAATTTTAACGGCAGTTAGTGGCTTAGTGCAAAGAACGTAAAGTGTTACAAACCTCTTCGTTTAACAATGTTCTTTGTAATTGATAGAAGATTACGGACCCAACCTGCAATTGGGTTAATACATAAAGGATGAATCTGTAATTTACTTTTCTTTAATTAACTATACTAACTAATTTGTATCGGGTCAGCTTCGTGAGCTAGAACGAGGTGTGGACATTCTTGTTGCAACCCCTGGGCGGTTGGTAGATCTGTTAGAGCGGGCCCGCGTGTCGCTACAATATATCAGGTATTTAGCTTTAGATGAAGCTGACCGAATGCTCGATATGGGTTTCGAACCGCAAATAAGAAAAATCGTTCAACAAATGGGCATGCCGCCGCCAGGTGTCAGACAAACAATGTTGTTTAGTGCCACTTTCCCCAAGGAGATTCAGGTTTTGTATTTCTTGCATATTATGTAACAATGGTGTAATCTTGTTATTTATATACAGTTTTGGTTAATATGCAGAGACTGGCGTCTGATTTTCTTGCAAATTATATATTTTTGGCTGTTGGGCGAGTTGGTTCGAGTACGGATTTGATTGCTCAACGAGTTGAATATGTACAAGAAAGTGATAAAAGAAGCCACCTTATGGATCTTTTACATGCACAAAGGGCTAATGGTGTTCATGGCAAGGTAATATTCGATTTTTTCAGTTTATGTGGCTTTATCATTTAGGCTTGAAATTTTTGGGTCGATAAGAATGTTGGCCCAATTTAATGAATTTTGTCTCAAATCTTTTTGTTGATCAATTATTTTTGATTATTATACATTTGGGCTAAATTATTTGGGTCACACTATTTGTTAGATTGCAGGAAGTTAACATTCAAAATTAAAATTGAAAATCTATACATTCCACTTGGTTTGTTTTTTTTGGTTTTAATTACATGCAAAACCAAAATTAAAACCAATGTCGGACTGAAAATCTGGTTTTTACAGAAACATGATACCAAACAGTCGGTTTTTGTTTTATATTGGTGTTTTCGGTTACGGATCGCTTTTTCCATTTTCGCGCTCACCCCTGAGTTGCAGACTGGCAAATACTTGCCAGAAATTGTGAAATGACAAATGCCCGAGAATCTTGCCATAAGAATTATCTGCAGAAGGATTGTTAAAAGTTAAATCATAGTCAAAAGAATTAACTTAGTTGGATTGTTAAAAGTTGAAACATATTTGAGTAGATTCAAGGTCATTTTTGTCATTTAACAACTCATAGATACGAAAATTTCAAAGGTTAGTGGTATTTCCATCATTTTACACTTTTTCAACAAGCTTGTTTGCCAGAATCAGCAAAAACAGAGTCAAATCAATACTTGGGCGGCTTCTAATACTGTTTTAACAGATAGTTGGCCTTAACAAGAACGTTTTAGCATGCGGAAGATATTATGATATGATTTCTTGATATATATTTTGTTATCTGCAGCAAGCTCTTACATTGGTTTTTGTGGAAACGAAGAAAGGAGCCGACTCATTAGAATATTGGTTATGCATGAATGGCTTTCCAGCCACCACTATTCATGGTGATAGAACACAACAGGTGCGCATTTTTATTTTGTCTTTAAATTTATAAAATTTTGTAACGAAGCTTTTTAACGTTTGGTGATTTTGAAAACATTTACAGGAACGTGAGCAGGCGTTAAGATCGTTTAAAAGCGGGAACACCCCGATTCTGGTTGCAACAGACGTAGCAGCACGTGGTCTCGATATCCCACACGTGGCCCACGTGGTCAACTTTGACTTACCGAATGACATTGATGATTACGTGCACCGTATTGGGAGAACGGGCCGGGCTGGAAAGTCTGGTTTAGCCACTGCTTTCTTTAACGATAATAATGCCTCGATGGCTCGTCCGTTGTCGGATCTTATGCAAGAAGCTAACCAAGAAGTTCCAGCTTGGCTGGCTCGTTATGCAGCTCGAGCTTCTTATGGTGGTGGTAAGAACCGCCGTGGTGGTGGTCGGTTTGGCGGCCGTGATTTCCGGCGAGACTTTAATTTCAACCGTGGTGGCGGCGGCGGAGGTGATTATTATGGCGGTGGGAATATGAATAATGCTTATGGAGCACCTGGTGGCGGGTTTGGCGGCGGCGGATATGGAGGTTCTGGCGGCTATGGTGGCGGTTATGGCGGCGGCGGTGGTTATGGTGCTGGTGTTGCGAGTGCTTGGGACTGAGTGCTGCTTTGTTTGAACTATAACTTGATTTAGTGGATCTGTTATTACCCTTTTGAGGGTAATTTGGGTAGTTTTTTTTAACTTTATTTTCGTGGTTAAATTTGGTGGTTAATGGGTTGTGGAATCGGGTCGAATATGTATACGATGAAATGTTGATTTCTGCAACCCGAGCTGAGGGTCTGTAGATTATTGCGGGTTTCGTGTTGTGGTTTTTCTGCAGAGCTTCTTATGGCCAAATTAAAGTGTGCTTTAATGTCTAGTTATGGTATTGATTGTTGCTAATTTTTTTTAGTATTTAACATGCCTATGAGCCTATCAATAGAGGTGCACAAAACAACCGGTTCCGGACCCGACCAGGCGGTTCCTACCCATAACCGGACCCTACCCTACCCTTGGGTATGGACCGGGTTTTGGGTTTCCCCTGAAACTGTACCTGGAACCGACCCGGACCCGGTGGAACCAGTTTCACCAATACTTGGTCAAAACCCAGTCGTACCCTACCTGAAACCTGAAAAAAAAAACGATGGAACCGGTCAAATATCCGACTATACCCGGAACAGGTTCCTACTCGGACCCGGTTTTGACTTTTGTTGACTATACCCGGTTTCTGAGAATACCCGGTTTGTGCACCTCTGCCTTCAATTCCTCGAGTCAGTAAGTGATTACCATTTATATGCACCTGTCTAGGTTATTTAACATTTATTGGAACATGATCTCAACCTGGTGCTTATTCATGTAAAACAAGTTAACAACAATTGCCTTCATTTTTTATTTATAGGTAACACATACATATCAACAAACATCTGCACCTTCTACTCCATGATCTTTCTACCAACTCCTTTTGCATTGATTGGAAGCTGCAAAACAAGTTTTTCGATCATAATTGGACTACGATTTGCGTATTCATGTTAGTTTGATTAAGTATTCTACGTCAAGAGCCGGAGATGCTATGAACTGGTGATCAAAAAAGTACCTTAGAAATGAGGTTGGATGAACGAGTGCGATTAGCACCTATCGGAAAACCACATGTCGGAATCCACTCAAACTGTTCAATATCAAGATCTACTTTAACATGCGCGAGCGTGTAAGTGATAACTAGGCCTGTAAACGAACCAAACGTTCGGTGAACTATCGTGAACCGTTCGGCAGGAAGTTCGTTTATGTTCGTTTATTTAATAAACGAACGAACATGAATAAAAAATTTGTGTTCGTTTAATTAAACGAACGAACATGAACACATGTTCCGTTCGTTCATTTATGTTCATGAACGTTCGTTTATGTTCATTTATTTATGTTCGTTTATTTATGTCCGTTTATGTATGTTTATTTATGTTCGTTTATGTATTAATAGAAAATAATTAAATATTATCAAGATATGTCATCTGCTTAAATTTTTTATATTTGTTAATTTGTGTTCATTTAAGTTTTTTCATTTAAGTTCGTTTGTGTTTATTTGTGTTCCTTTACATTTGTTCATGTATGTTCGTTTATCTTTGTTCAGTTATGTTCGTTTATATTTTAAACAAACACAAATGACCCTTTTTAAATAAATGAACATGAACATAAATATTTGTTCGATTAAGTGTCCGTGTTCTTTTAAAGTTAAATGAACGAACACGAACATTCCCTTGTTCGTGTTCATTCGATTCGTTTACAGCCATTCATTATTCACATTGATGAATACATCGGTCTCAATCTCTAGGCTCTGCCAATTTTATTTGTGTTCGTGAACACATTAATTTCCTTAATGAACGAACACAAACATAAAATCTTGTTCGGTAAGTGTTCGTGAACACATTATTTTCTTAACGAACGAACATGAACAAGGCCTTGTTCGTGTTCGTTCGGTTCGTTTACAGCCCTAGTGATAACGTCGCCATGTAGTTTCATTTCATCGACTTTAAACCAAATCCAACCATCTGGCTGCCCCGTAAGCCCTTTGTAAATGGTGATTTTACCAGTCTTGATGTATCCCGTGATCTTGGAGTCGAAGTGAACATATAAATCATACATGATGTAACATGGTTCCCGAAGGTTGATTTCGAACGTGTAACCGTTGCCTTGTGGGGCTGCGGTGTAAGACGAGACATAATCGGGGAAAATGCCAGGAGGAAATCCGAACCATGAGACGAATTCGTAGATGGTTGGCTGTGCAGAGGATATAGCGGTGAGTGCCAGTAGGGCAAGAAGAAGGACAGATACTCGGGGAGTGGCCGTGGTGAATTAATATGGTGAGTTGTGAAGACTCAACGGAGACTTACATAACGTATCTTCGGGATAAAATATTTAAATTGTATTATACTACTACATATTTAAAACGAGTGGTCTTAATAAAGTTGTCTGCATTCTTGATGGATATTTTTAATAACGTTCTTTTCTTATACATTTGTATTTTGTTTTGGTGGTTAATGATGAAAGTGGGGAGGCTGGCGATAATGGAATGTTAGATAATTATTGTGTAGTTATCTATACTTTTATTAAGTGAAAATGACAAGAATGGAATTATGCAGGTGGAGGATATGTTAGCTGATTTTATAATCTCGGTGCAGAAGATTAATAAAAAGTGTATTAAATTGTTCATCAATTCGCCTGGTGGTTCAGCTACTGCTGCTATGCTTATGTCTAGCTTTTGTCAATTAGTTTTAAAACATAGCCATCCAAATCTGGTGCGGCTCGAACCTAAATCGTGTATGCATAACCCCGAGTGGACTATTTTAGTAAGGAACTAGCAAGATCATCTATTTAAGCAGAATGTTAACCCCAAACCATGCAGAAGAAGAGGTTAGCTGTAACGTGTCGATAAATAATTAGAAAACAAGTAGCTAGCTGTGTGAACTGTGAAGTACTATGTTGTTATTCTTTCAATATGTTATTCAAGCATATTGTTCTTATACGTTTATGTGCGTATTTTACATATTGCTAGTTAATATTGGGCTCAAGTACAAAAAGAGGTCATGTGCTTATTGGCTAAAGTTGTTGTAGCTTTGTAGTTTGTATTGACCAAGGATTTAAAGTCAATGATCAGCGGGTTGTCAAGTCGTGTTCTCATCAACTTCATCAAAAGTTCTAATATGCTTGCTCAAGAAGAGATTATGCATCTCTTCCATTCTATATCGTTGTCTCCCCGGTTTATACTACAACTCTCTAAAGATCATTTGAAGTATAGTATTCATCTTAGGGCAGTGTCGGCTTAACGAATGTAGAGGCCTAAATCGAAATAAGATTTTTGGGCCTTTTTATGACAATTGAAAAGAAAAAAAAACCGTGTAATACAAGTTTTGAACTCATAATTTATTCTTTAGTAACAACCAAGCCTACCACAATACCAATGCTTCACTTTGAACTTATTTTACGTGCTATAATATATCTATATATAATGCTTTTTTGAACTAGGAGGTTTTAATTAAGTGTGGGCCTAAAACCCTAACTTGTTTTCGCTGGCCCACGGGCCGCCCATGTCTTAGGTTTCATCATTCCTAAGAAGTCATGTTTAGTATCAGTCATTCTTGTGCAATTTTGTGTTTATTACGTTTTAGAGTTCGTATTGCTGATTGTGTAATTCTTCATATACAATTTATACTACTCTTTGTTATCTTGTTGATTTATTTAGTAGTAAACATCTTTGATTTGGGATTACATAGTCTTAATTTACCTTTCTCTCCACCAAATTGTTAGAACTCGATTAAAACACAACGAATAACAAACATACCCAAATAGAACGAGACTTGATTTTACATTAATCTGTAAGCTAGTTGTCACTTGAAATCTTTATTATTTAAATGCAAACCACTTAGGAGTAATATTTAATAAAAACTAGCATAAAAAACTATTAGAAGTGTATGAATCCTTTATATTATTACCGTATAATTTAGACCACATTATTACTTAGAAGTCAAATACATAGAACATGATGAATGCTATATGTAATGCCGGTTGAAGAAGACACCGAGAAAACCTGAGGTTATTATTTTATCAATTACAACACTTCTCAAGTGTATATTCCTCCCGTTTTGAAATTATAATTTTATACCACAGTAAGAAAACTATGCTTTGTTAATTAAAGCAACATGAACTTCTGATTTATGAACAGTTTTCTTATTTTAAAAACTTGTGCTGTCTTTTAAGGAAGCTAAGCTTACTAAGAAAAAGGCCAATAAATCCCAGCTAGACAAAGCACTTAAGCACACAAGGTTACACTTCAAAGTTCAAAGGATACCAGGCTTATGCTCATTATTATGAAAAGATAAATTATGCGAACAAGATGTACCATTTATGGGTGAAAAAGTTTCTGGTGTAACCTACTATAATTATACATAAAGATTTTATATAAAATTTTTTTATGGTAAATTTTATGTTATTATTTACTGGATCATGTTTTTGTGATATTTATAAATGAATTAGTAATCGTACATGGGCGTTGCCAATGGCCGAGTTGGTACCATGTTTTGTTTGTGTTGTACATGCTCATATGGTCATTCGTTTTAATGAACAGCCATGTATATAATTGGTAAATTAGAACTTGGTTATCTACATGCATCTATGGTTAGCCTGGTTGTATATATATTTTTCAAAAATCAGTCTTGTGAATTTATTCCATGGTTAAAAGGCTCCTTATTCATTAATTAGGCTGCTTGTTACTTCACTCCATTGTTGAGTCGATTGTTTATATATTTCAAAACTGAGGTTTCTTCTCAGTGGCGGACCCAGGATTTTTGGACAATGGAGTCCTATTTTTTCGGTGCCTAAAATTTTCGGGCCGGTCGTTCGGGTCGGGTCGAAACAAAGAACATAATAAAAAACAATATGATAATAAAACACACAAAATACGATGTTATTCAACACGAGAAATAAAAACATTACAAACTTCTAAAGTTGCTCCCTACGATTTTTCCTGTTTTGAAAACGAATGCAGATAGCTCTCTTTTCATCTAACAAATGCAAGCATTATTCGTATAATTCCATCAATTTGGTTAACATGATAAGATCGATAAAACTGGTTTTCGTTTGGAGAGATCACATGGAAGGTTTCCAAACAATTTTTTTTGAAGTATTACTTGAAGAAGATGATGACTTAAAACTTCCTTTACAATAATCTTTGAATAATTAGCCATAAAATTCAAGTTTTTAACAAAACTAAGTCACCCTCTAACAATAGTTTGATAATACAAGACTAAAGACTACGTGTATTAAGTTTTGGAAAAGAGTAAGGTGCCATTTTCGTTCTTGTGGTTTGACAAATAATGCGAATTTAATCCAAAAGGTTTATTTTTTGCATATGGACCCTCCATGTTTTTCAATTCTTGCCATTACATCCAAATCACTAACCTCGTTAAATTTAATCGTTAAGTCAAGGATAGACATGTCTTTTCATTATTTCTTTATTATATGAGTAAAGTGTCAAAATCGTCCATGAGGTTTGGTCATATTTGCGAATTTCGTCCAAAAATATTTTTTTTCGCAAGCAGACCCTCGATTTTTCCCAACCGTTGCCAATTCATCTAAATTGTTAACTCGGTCTAAATTCAACGTTAACTTATTGGTGTTACTGCCCTTTTACATGTTTGTTTACATTATTGTTATTATGTGTTTGATTGATGACATATATTAGGGATGAGCTCGGTACCGTACCGGTACCAGTACTGAAAATCACGATCCCGAGAATCGCAAATGTTTGGTACCGATACCGGTACCGAAATGTTCGGTTCCGTACCGGTACGGTATTTGAGGTAAAATTCGGGAAATACCGGTACCGTACCGTACCGGTCCCGAAAACTCAAAACCTTGGTACCGACGGTACCAATCGGTACCGGTACCCATTTTGCTCATCCCTAACATATATAACATTTGACGATTCCTATATTTGAATCCAATATATTATCCGTTTGTTTATTCTTCTTTATTTTTAGTCATACAAGGGGTTTAGCTCAGCGTAATAATAATAACAATGTAAACAAATATGTAAAAGGACAGTAACACCCCTGAGTTAACGTTAATTTAGACCGAGTTAACAAATTGGACGAAATTGACAACAGTTGGGGAACATCGAGGGTTTAATTGCGAAAAAAAATATGTTTGGACGAAATTAGCAAATGTGACCAAACTTTAGGACGATTTTGGTACTGTACTCATGTAATAAAGAAAGAGTGAAAAAACATGTCTACCCCTGAGTTAACGATTCAATTTAATGGAGTTAGTGATTTGGATGTAATTGGCAATAACTAGGAAACGTGAAGGATCCATATGCAAAAATAAACTTTTTGAACTAAATTAGTATTATTTGCCAAACCATAAAAACGAAAATGACACTTTACTCTTTGAAAAATAACGATGAAATTAGAACAAGATTATGTGTACTGGACAAAAGTCAACCTTACAACTATAACATTCAAAGGCTTATAGACAAAAGATAACTAAACTTAATTAACTAATATTGAATATAATTTAACAAACAACAAAAAAAGAAGCCTAACAAGGCTTGAACCCGGGTCATTTCAAAGGAAAAGATGGAGAGTTTCGACTAGACCAACTCAACACTTTTAGTATGGGTTTCAAGTTCTAATTTTTATGAGGTCCTTCAAAATTTAATATACCACTTCTAATAAATTTTTAAAAAACATTGGTGTTTTGGGACCCTGATATATACTATGTGGGTCCGTCCCTGTTTGTTCTTCAATTCATGGTCAAAAGGGTGCTGTTTCCAAAGAGTAGAGTTGAAATCACATAGAAATTAGAATATTGAAGATCCAAAATAACAAAGTAATCATTAATTGTTAACAAACATACCGACCAATTGAAGCAGATGGAGTTGCAGACTTACCAGAAAGCACACCATCAACAACAAACATACCATTGTCAACATATTGGAAATAACTTTGATTAATCGGTAGTAGGCCCTAGCTCTTATTGAAAATTAAAAGCACACACTTCTAAACCGGCTTTGCTAGCATCTCATTGTTAATTACGGAACCTAAATTTATGTGAATATATAATGAATTATATTATTTTATAATTATTTTTCTGGTTGATCTATTTTATAGTCAATCCGTTTTTATCCCATCCCGGCTTAAGCTAGGTCAATATCTAGTGTGACCCCACTGTAACATTCTCTCTTCTCATGACCACCATTCATTTCCTTATCCCACTCAAAGTTGATTTATGCACTTTATAATAATATAATTATTGTGTTATCATTAACTTGCCATCATTATTTATTAACTAATTACTATAACTATTAATAATAAACTCGCTTCATGCATGTTATGGGCGAAACCTACACATTCGACACAAATAAACATATGTTTATGAAGAAGCTAGGAATGATTAGGGCACCACTCCCTACATTCAATCTTCTTAATTACTTGTTATCAACTTACTATTGTTATTAATAATAAATTAAATTAACTTGGTTCATGTTAGATGTTATGGAGCAGAAGGAATGACATCAAACTTTTAAAAAATCACACCAAATAATAATACATTTATTTATTAGAACATGATTACATTCTGGGCTTATTCATATATTAAAACTAGATTATATAACGACAATTGCCACCAGGTTCCTTAATTTAATCAATAACGTACACATACATATCACCAAACATAGACATCTTCTAGTCCATCATCATTCTAATAGCTTCTTGCCTGCCTTCTTTCTCTTTGATCGTAAGCTGCAAAACAACAATTCCTATAATAATTAGACTACAATTATTTTGCATATTTATATTATTAATTTAATTAACTAGCATCCAAAATCCAAATATGCATACCACTAGACTCTTAAAGTAACAATTATCAACTTTTTATATTATTAGCTACGGTTTAGTATTATATTGATACCATTTTCATAGTATATTATTTCCTTTGGTTTCTAATCTAACTCTTTATATATGTATATAGCTTATTAGTAATGTAATGCATAATCTTCAAGATCTAAGATTATACCTTAGAGATGAGGCTGGATGAAAGTTGGCAAGTCCAATCTTCGCAAGTCGGAATCTTCTTAAACAGATCAAAATCAAAATCTACATTGGTACCTCCGATAGAGAAATAAATCTTATCAACCGCATCCAACGTTGTCATCATTTCATCGATGTTTAAGCATGTCGGAAATGACACCACTGTAAGCCCTTTCAAGTTGGTGAGTTTTTGGATGGAGATCGTTCCGGTGATCTTGGAGTCGAAGTGAACAAGGTAATCACCATACTTAACGTAGCATGCTTTCTTGAGGTTGATGGTGAGGCTGTAACCATTGCCTGTTAGCTCTTTTTCGTAAGATGTGACAGAATCCGGTTAAATGCCAGGCGGGAGTTCGAACGCCTTGATGAGTGAATGGATATCATCGTCGTTTGAGGCTGTAGTGATGAGTGGTAGTAGGGCGAGAAGAAGGAGAGAGATACGGAGAGTGGTCATGGCTGGTTAATGTGGTGAGCTGTGAAGACTCAGAGAGACTTGCAGGATGTATATATAGGCCACAAAAGAGGCTTCTAGCTAGCGGCCCTCACACTCACTAGTGTTACAAACTAACGGGACTAGAATTCTCAATACTTGAAAAGGAACACTCCTATATGATCAACTTAACATTACTAGACTGGAAGCACTTTGAATTTTGTTATAGATCGTTAAGTGTTCACTAGGGATGACAAACCCAATGAAAATATCCAAAACTCAAAACATTTGGAACACGCATATTTTTTATTTTTATTTCACGGGTTTAGGGCGGGACAACATATACTCGATTATATACACAACGTACATGATTTTCTTTCATTTTTATTTATTTTAAGTATATATTCCCGATTATGTTTCTAGTTTTTACCAGTCCAATTTATTTTGAGCATATAAGATGTATAATATATCTTGCATATTGTAAGTACACAGAGTATTAACATGCCCAAAACTCATGGGTACACCCTACACCCGACTAGTTTAGACTGGGTATGGGACAAGATTTTATAATCAGGTATTGGGTTTGATTTATCTACACTTGTTTCAAATCTGACTCATTTTCAACCCTAATGCTTAGAGGTGTATAAGAGCTATCACATCCTTGTGTGCTGGAGTCAAAATGCAAAAATAATCTATGAACGCAGAAAACAATAGTGACAGTCGTTGCCGCAACACCTGAATTATACTGATTGAGTAAGCGTTGTTTTAAATATGTTATAATTTAATTTTTTTTATATAATAAGATATATATGAGGTTTATTATTATTATTATTATTATTTAGTTCTAGTACCATAACGTACATAACCGAAACCAACAGAATTCACGTCGACTCGCCACCACAACGTCTGGATTTTACCGACCTTATATACGTTGTTTTAATTATGTTATGTTTTTTTGTGTGTTATAAACCATACGAGTATTATGGGCGTTTACTAGTTTAATTTTTGGGTATAGTGTTAGTACCTTTAACGAAGCTAATCGATACAACCAAATTCGTGCCGTTATAATCATTATGATGTACATGTGATGATACCTTTTTGGATGCTCACAGATTTTTTTTTTTGATTTAGTGTCGTTGACATTACAAATGTGACATACGTCATTTTTCGTTTTAATAAATGTATTACCCGTCTTGTAATCGGATCTCCATATTTATTAAAAACGTCAAAGTATTTATTATGTCTTTCGGTTTTGTTTTATTATGTTCTTACGCGTAATAGAATCGAGTATTTGCACTTTTAACCTTACATTATGGTTCTTATCACATCTGAACATTAACATAAGATTAGGGACAAAATTGCAAAACTTTTAAAAAATATTCTTTTCTCTTCTTCCTTCTTCCCCATCAACCGCCAGTACCCCCTCTTCTGTTTTGATTCGCTTAATCCCGTAAATCAAGATAATTGGATTACTCCGTAACCTATGCGAATCATAATCAACATTAACATCGTGAAACGGCTCGCTAATTAAGTTATAATCAACCAAAATCATGAGAACAATGGATGCGGATCCGTTTGATCTTGCTAGCTTATAAATACAAGCCAAAATCCAATTCACGAGCATCACACCCTCCCCTCACAGGTCTGAAGCTAAGTCCTCACTCAATTTCAACATCGAAGTTCTCCAGAATCATTTTTGATTTCAAGTTCTAGCCGAAACCCTAGCTCTCGTTTCTCCTTCGATCAATTAAATCTTGTAAACGGTAATTGTTGCATGTTTCTTGTACGGTTTTACTCAAGGAATCAAAGCCCTCTGCCAATTTCATAGGACAAAGGGCTATTGATCTTCAATTTGGGATTTGTATGAATTTGGGTTTATGTTAATTAAGGAAACTTCACACCATACTGGATATAAACAAATATCTCATTAGTTCAGTTGGCCAGTGCATCTTGTTAAAACACAACCCGGGCAGGGACGTAGGTTCGAACCCCCTGGTCCTATTTTATTTATTTTTGTAGTTAACTTGTTTTCTTGTTTTAATTAAAATTATTAACAAAATTATAAAAAAACCCTATATTGTTTACACTTGTTTAAGCGAACCGAACCCCGATAAGTTTCCAAAATAAAATTTCAAATTCATATTTAAATATATAAACATATATAATCTTTTATATCTAAACATTTTTTTTACCTAAACAATAATAATAATAATAATAATAATAATAAATAATGTGTTTCTTATCTTTTTTTCTTCTTGTTTAATGGAAACTCGTTAAACTATTATAGATCACATAAAACGTTTTCATAGAAAAGACGGTATTTATATTTTAAACGTTTTTTCTTTAATAAACAAGTATGACTTTTTATTTATTTATTATTTTTCTTTTCTTTAATTAATAAAATTTAATTATACCTTTATCAATATTTTATGAACTACAACTAATACATAAACCCTAAGACCGTTATAAGCCCATACCCTTGTGTCTTGTTCATTTATTTCGTTTGGGTATTTATTTCATTTATGATTTAATAATTAGGACAAATTGTCGGGAATTCTCGCGGGACCAACTAGCTTACTCTAATCTTTGCTGTCTTCTCATTACCGTATTCCTTATTCCATGTGAGTTCTTCATAACCCCATTTTAACGTTTTATAATATTTTTGGGGGTAACACGTCACTAGTTTTTCTTTCGTTAGTTATGTGATTGTTTACAAACCGATTCACTTATATCGTACATGTTAATATTATTCGTGCATATTGTTTATGATTATACGTGAACTTGCTTGCAACGTGTTTATTTTTTTATGGTGGAAGTTACGCAAACCCAAACGCATACACATAGTGGAAGAGTCCGACGGGACGTACCCGCGCCGTCTAACCTTACGACTTCAGTTGTTTACGTAAGGTAGTTCTCATTTCCCCGACTTCAACGGCTTCGGCTTAATGAACGGGAGGACGACACTATTTGATTTCATTTACTTTACGCTTGAATACTTATTGCATAACGATTGTTGAATCGCGAGTTTTCTATATATATGTATACGCAAAAACTTATAAAAACTCACCAACTTAATTGTTGACAAAATATATTATTTTCAACGTGCTACAGGTTGAATCGATGGTGTGCTAAGGACAATGTAAGGCCCCGAACCCCGGGAACCCCACAGTTGGTAATCACTCAAAACACTCGTAAAATTAAATAAACTCAAAAACCGTTTCTTCCATTAAAACAAACATTTCAGAGTATCAATTTTGCGGAAAACATGAAAAATGAAATAAGTTCCCGAAACTCGGGAATTTTGCCCAAAATCTAAAGTAAGTATAACTTTTATAAATTTCCTTGAAATAAAACATTCATAATAATTCTTCCTTCCAGTATGCCCTTCACCATCCAAGTAGCTCCGTGCACGTCCAAGCGATAAGGCATCCTCTTCCGAATCCTGAAACTTACACTAACATGCACACAAAGTCAGCTTGAGCTGAGTGAGTTCAAGTTTTAAGTAAAAGATATCAGTAGTAAAATCATGATAGTCATATCAAAGGTTTTCTAAAAGTAAAAGGGTACATCCATCTAATCATCATTACCGAACTTAAACATCCTCATACATACATATACAAAATGTATATGTAAACATCCATTCAATAACATTCCTATATACATAACAATATATATATATCATCCACGTATAACATCAGGGTCGAGCAAACGTAAACCCAAACACGTAACATCAGTGTATGCAAACACAAAGTAGGCATACACAACATCAGTAGTCGAAACGACTACAACATCGCCAAATAGAGGCCAAGAAATAATGTATATACACGTATATATATTTAACATCCCAAGGCTTACCATATACAAGCAAGCCTATATAAAATCTTTTTTTAAAAACATTTCATCAAGTAAGAAAACATTTAGGTGCGCATGCTAGCCCAAAAGTAAAATGAGTAAAAAGGGCATCATGAACTCACCTGAGATCGATCGAATACTTGCAACGAGCTAGGAAGTTCCTAAGGGCAAAATCACAAGCAAGGGCCTGTAAATTATACATAATGTGTTACTAAACTAGACTGTAGGAACACTCTAGCCTAATGGGCCGTACAAGCCCAACACTTTGGCCCAAGGCCCAATACTTGGCCCAAGGCCCAACAACTTGGCCCAAGGCCCAAAGATAGTCAAATCGGGTCGAATGCGCGTGAAATAATCCTTAAAACCATTTTTTAACCGAATCAGCCCCGAATGGACCAAATTCCATCTTAAACCTTTTCATTCATCATAATTATGTCACCCGAGTTGATAGGGTTGACGGTTCCGTTTTACAACACTTAGTTTAACATTTAAACGAAAATTCGCGCACCACCGACTCGATTGACGAAGCACTAATCCCGACAGCCCCGAGCACCAAAAAAATAATTTTTCCACAGCCCCTAAACCCCCCTAGGGCTGCACGAACAGAATCGGTCGGTCACCCGATCAACTAACGCATCAAACTCAACAATTTGCAATTCTACACCCGATAAACCCTAGTTTTCGAACTAAAATCGATTGACTGACCTAAACACCTCCAATGACCACGAAATTTTAATATGATGTAAATGCCATACCTGGGGATCTTTCTACACCGGAAACTCTAATTTTTATCCACGGGAAGTGGGTCAATTGCACTCTAACCGAAATCTGTCCAATGAAAAGTTTCGGCAAAATTGAGCATCAAAACGATTAGGGGTGAGCAAAAAGAGTGTAAGGGATTGTAGTACATACCTTGAACTACCTCTAGGAACTTGGAATCGATCAAAAAGTCGAAGCAATGAAGGGGGGGGGGGGCTGGAAGTGGCCGATCGAACTGCTGCATAGGGTTAGGGTTTTATTTTTTTTGTTTAATGTTATAATATAAAACATTTTCATTCTAGCCCCCGGAATTTAATAATAATGCAACTTGGAAGAAAAGTTAATCGATTAGGCGTACCGGGATGACGTAATGGCCTCCGAGAAACGTCGGATCAATCCCGAGAGTGGTACACACTCAACAATCTTTAATTCTTGAAATCAGAATTAACGGGTGTTACAGACAAAGATCATTAGTATGCCTTAGGATATTGAAATAAAAAACTTGTTTATTTTTTCAATGAAGTGCTATTGTTTTCTTTTATTTATGAACAATGTGTGTACTTTTGATGATATGAAATGAATTAATTATAATTAATGTCGCTTTAATAGCGTTACGAGCTTATGAATGATCTGTACATTACACCCGGGTGTATTCCGCTTAAAGCCGGGGTGTTATAGATTGGTATCAGAGCCGTAACTATAAGATAGGTTGTTAGATGTATCGGCCTAGTATAGTTAGAGTTTATTTAAGGGCCCAAACTGCATGAATACTCTATATGCTATGTGCCCCACTTACATTAAAGTTTCATTCATACGCTCGAACTTATAACATTTCATATCGTCACCTGTACACATATTTACACACAAACTCCAAGGTTTAGGCCTAAAACAAATATTTTCAAAATATTTTTCAATCAGTTTTATTTCGGTTTTCCGATATTTTTCTTCATAAAAACGGTTTTACGTGGCAGGTATGTAGTAACTGTAGGGGGCGTGCTTGTTTTTAGAACTCTTGACACCAAGTTTATTGAAACCTAAGGATAAGCAATGCACGTATATCCAATCAGACGCATGACCTGGTTGCTTACCTGGAGAGTTCGAAAAAGGCATGAAACCCTAGGCCAAAAGCGTACCACACGAAACGCCATACGAACCGCAACTTTATGTTTTCAAACGTGATCATGTCCTCTTTGTAATAAGGATATGGTTACACTCCTTAGGATGTCATACAAGTCATGGTGATTCATGCGACTTGTGACTCCGACCCTCCATGTTTTACAATGTGTTTTAACCGAAAGTCTGTCAAGTCGTGGTGATACAAAAATACCCAACTTTTGGTTCGATTTAATTTCGAATTTTGATTTTTGTGCTGGAACATAAGAGTCCATGGTGGTTCATGAAAACTCTAAGTTTCACACAACACTTATTTTATTTTTACAATTTTTCATATTTAACAAACATTAACAAGAACTCTTACACCATACACAATTCCGAGACTCACGATTCTTATAACGCTTGTTTGCAGAATGGCTTCTCGTCACCTTAACCGTCGTCCTTCCAACTGCAAGATGACAGCCCAGATCGCCAAGCAAATGGCTGCTGTGCTCCCGCATACAGTGGCTCAAATGCACCAAACCATCAGCTCCTCCTCTGAACTCCGTCCATCAATGCCGCCTCTGAACTCCGGCCCCGCAACCACCTGTGCTTCTGTAAGGCCCCGTTACCGGTAGCCCTACTTTCGTGTTGGATTTACTCATAAACACAGTTCTAAATATCAGAGTTAATTAAAACATTTACGCTGAATATAAAACTTGCATAAAACATTACATAATTCATAGCTAGTCTCAAACATTCTTTGTCTTTCAACATTAAAGCATTAAAATTAAAGCATCATAAGTCTTCAGATGCCAGACTCTTGTTCAATGCCACGTGTCTCCTCAAGCGAGCTGCCTCATCCTACTCACCTGCGTGCATACTAAAAGTCAGCTACGCTGAGTGAGTTCTAGTTAATCATACACTATACAATACACATAAACTCATATTCTTTCATTCATACTTTCATACTTTCTTACTTTCTTACTTTCATATCTTACGTTGTAAAGAGCATTACGCCCTACATTCCTCGAGTATTATTAGGGCTCGGTACCCTCCTTCCTCGAGTATTATTAGGGCTCGGTACCCTCCTTCCTCGAGTATTATTAGGGCTCGGTACCCTTTTTCCACGAGTATTATTAGGGTTCGGTTTCCCTCTTTCCACGAGTATTATTAGGGCTCGGTTTCCCTCTTTCCTCGAATATTAGTAGGGTTCAGTTCCCTAGTTCTCGAATATTAGTAGGGTTCGATTCCCTCTTCGTTACCATACAACCATACATCATACCTCGAGTATTATTAGGGCTCGGTACCCTTTTCGTAACCATACAACCATGCAACCGTCAATTCCTTCTTTTATTAACTTTATCACGTTCATACACATAAGCATACATATCATACTTACCTTACACATAACGTTACAACCTGACAGTACGTGCAATATCCGAAGATCGTTCACGTACCATCAAGCAATCATTCATACATATCATCTCATTCACATAAGGCATACACTTATCTCTTAGGATAAGCGTATTAACAAACATATTGAGTATGCACACAGCCCCGAAAACATAACACATAAATGGGGCTAGAAACTCACCTGAACATGGTTACGTTCACCGTTAATCGTAATCCCTTTCTTCAGTTGTGCACGGCTGACTGTATAACAAGTATACGTATCAATTAACTATCACTTCTCATAATGTATTTCTATCTTTATATGACCCACAACGAACGGGGGTCCGGGGGCAGCGCCCCTGGCAGCGGGGTCTAGGGGCGGCAGCCCCTAGCAGGGTCCAAGGGGCAGAGCCCCTGGCTGGGGTCGAGCTGAATTTATTTCCATTAACTGTCTTAACACATTTTTCATTAGATTTTTAATTTATTTTCTAATCGAACTTGACTTTAGGCGAAGTTAACCCTCGGGCGAACTTAGCTCTAGGCGAAGTTAACCTTAGGCGAACTTAGCTTTAGGCGAAGTTACCAGCTAGGCGAACTTAGCTTTACAGCGAAGTTGCCATCAGGCGAACTTGGCTTCAGGCGAAGTTGTCATCAGGCGAACTTGGCCTCAGGCGAAGTTACCAGTTAGGCGAACTTAACTTTACAGCGAAGTTGCCATCAGGCGAACTTAACTTGCAGGCGAAGTTCATCAGGCGAACTTAGCTTGCAGGCGAAGTTCATCGCTTTGAAGGCGAAGTTGCCCAGTTGCAGGCGAAGTTGTCCAGATCAGCCGCTGTTCGGTTTCTGACCAGCATTTCGAGCGATTTTAACACCCTTGCTATGGTTCAACATCACCCACTACGCTTCCCGACCATTTTCGGTCGCTTATACACTAAAAAGCTTGGATCTTTAAACTTCAAAGATCAAGAATCATACCTTTTTGAGCTTGTTAGGATCTCGTTCAACTTGTTAACACACTAATCGCTCTCTCTCTCTCTTGGATCTGCCCGGTTCTTCCCTTGGTCCGGCCGGCGAAGTGTGGTGTGTGGTGCGTGTGTGTGTTTTTCTTTTTGGAGTATTAGAAAATGAAAGGAATGAAAGATATCTTGGGTTTAGGGGATATTTATATCCCTTAGATCCCATTCTCATTTAACCCATCTCAATTAATCTAAGTCCATGATCCGCTCCTTACCCGATATTAATTAATAACGCGAAATCACTAAACATAGCTTTCTTTATTCATCATTAAAATTTTAGGATGTTACAGCTTCCTCCGGTCGTCATAGCTTGTTGCCTCATCGTTGACCCTACATAGTAAGTTAGTAATCTCTCTACTTGGAATCCAATTTACTGCCTACCTATTATTCATCTAGTTTTTAGATTTTTATAGTTTATCTTACTCTAGAATAGTCGAATTGTACGATGTAGCTTCAACTTTTGCGGTTAGATTCATATTATTATTTTGTTGCAGTTTAGGAATGAGGTTAATTTTCATGATACACATAATCTAATGTAACTATTAAGTATCGATGTGAATTATAGGGCTGTTTCAATTAGTTATTTGGTTTTGAACTTTTGATTGCTCAAATTTGTTAGTATTTACTATTTAGGTTATTATGAGTAACCCACAAAAGAAGGTGGAGAAGACGAAGGATAAGAAAGCCAAATGTAACATCTAGGAAAAACTCATATTTATTTTGGACTAAAGTTGTCAACTTTGAAAGTTGAAGGACTAAAAATATTCTCAAGATAAGTCATGAGAATAATGAAATAAGAAAAATAAGCATTTTATGTTAAGAAAGTAAGAAAGTCTATCCCACATGGAAAAATGAAAGAAAAAGGAAAGCATTCCCATGGGTACAAATAAAGACTGAAATTTTCATCCCACATGAAAACAAGTAAATAAATGAAAGCTCTTTATAAGAAAGCAAGTTTTCATATAAATGTTTTAATGTGGTTAATCACTCTCCATAGTCCAAGCGGAGGGTGCAAAGCACCCGACGCGCACGCGCTCGGACTCGGACTCGGACTCGGGTGATGGGCGTAACGTGGCGTTTTAATGGCGCACTTCGCACGCTCGCATCGCCGCGAGCCGCATAAGGGCCGCTTTAGTATTTTTGGATAGTACAAGGTCTGGAAATGAAAATCTGAAAACTTGCATCTTCGCGATACACGAAGTTGCAGATCAGGCATCTTCGCGATACACGAAGTTGCATCTCTGCATGCGTGACACGTGGCAACCCTACTGCTGACTCAGCAAAGCTAGTGCATTTTCGCGATACGCGAAGTTGCAACATTTCAGCTATAAATAGAAGGGTGTTCAGCACATTCCAACTCACACCAACCACTTCACTTTTCACACGTTTTGCATCGTTTTGCGTACCGACCTGGAAAAGTGTGCCGACTTTGAAAGGCGTACCGAACTCGTGAAGCATGCCAAGCTCCGAAGCTCTGATGGTTTTAGCGATAATACGCGATATAGAGTAGAAGTACTGCTCGATCAATCATAAGCATTTAACTCCAAATACCCGTAGGGGTTCTGATTAAGTTATTATTTTATTATTATAATAGCTTAGACCATACTCGGAGGTATAGCCCGAACCTTGATCACTGTTAAGTATAATATAGTTTTTCATAAGCACATGTAGTTTCTTCATGATTAAGAAACGTAATCATTTATATACAAAGGGTATAGTTAAAAATAGTATTTCTTAATAATCAAGAAATATACTATTCATACACGGGTTATAGACAAAGTAATGTTTCTTCTTAAAGAAGAAACCTGGTATAAATATTTCTTCCTAAAGAAGAAATCTGATATATAATTAATAAATAAACAAAGGGACTAAAAGTCCACATGTTTTGTACAAACAAACGAATTGTCAAGGTTACAGCTATACAAAACAGACTACGGGGTCTGAAGCTAGATCATTGATCTAGATATTTATACAAATGTTATACTCGTACTATAGGTCCGAGATAACAATCAATCAATCAATCAGAAAGCTGAAAACAGAAATAGGAATCAGTAACAGAAACTGATTTACAAACAGGGGTCAGTAACAGAAACTGACCAATATACAGGAATCAGTATCAGAAACTGATTACAATCATAAAAGGTCAATACGCCCCAAACTTTTTTAACTCTTTTAGAGTCTGAACTGTTTACATAGGATTTACGAATCCTTAAAACTTTGTGTTACAATAATAAGAAACAGGCATACTCAGATTAAGAGTATACATGTGTTTGGATCCATACATACATGGTGACTCGGATTTCCCCGAGGCCATGCATATCATCAAACATGCCTCTCGTAGTCTACAGGATTGATCAGAGAAATGATATTGTGTATATGATTAATTGTACATGTACTTAGGGTAATTTTAACCCAATTGAGTTGGGTGCCTAATGAGTATTGTCACAAAGGTATTGCTATTGTTTACACACTGGTATTATTGAGTCAGCGTTATTCACCGACTGTGTTCTGACGTATTTTTCCCCCACATTTCAGGGAAACTGTAAAGAATAGAACTGATAGGGAAGACTGATAGAAGATTGAAGACATAGTCATTAGAGGTGATCTAATGGCTCAGATATTTTATTAAAATAATATAAAAGAATCATATTTTGAAATGACAGATATTTGAAATATCAAAACGGGTGTTCAACTCCTGAGTTTTTAATATAATAATATTTTAAGACTTCAGCTAATAGACCGCAACTCTGATATATTTTCAAAACATGTATCAATTAATGGGTGTCGCACCTAGGCCCTAAGTCGGGGTGTGACACCAAAACAACGGTATGTTTGTTGATTCAACGTCCATATAATGTCGCTTGACATTAGTTGTGAATCAAATGCTTCAAACTCGGTGAACAATCCTAATGTACCAATTCCAAATGCTTCAAGTAGTGTTGCTGGCTAAAAACAATAAACAATCCTAAGGTACCCCACTCTAAAACTTTCTAGTAATGTTTCTTGATGAAACTATATGAATATGTCCAATTGTCCATGATTAATATGGCTAATTGACTATACTTATTTTTTGTGTAGGTTTGATTTTTTGCTTGCTTGGAATTGAAGGTTTGAGAAGAAAGACCAATTGGAACCTGGAAGTGTAACATTCTAATTTTGCGAATAATAAATAAAGAAATTTTGTTGATTTGATGATGTTGAATAATAATAAGTGGGTATGGGTTTGGAAATGGGTTACAGAATGGTTATGGGCCGTAAGGTCAATGGGCTTCCTATATAAGCCCCACTAACCCCCTAAAACCTCATTTTTCCATCACCTTATCTCCATACACACTCAAGAACACACACAAACACTCTCCTTCAAACCCGGATCCAAATCCGAGCTAAAGAAGGGCAGATTTCATATTCAAACATCATCAAACAACAAGAAACACCTCTAGATCACGTACTAAATCGGACCCGAGGCAAAACCAAAACTAAGAAGGTAAGTTTTGGTTAAAAGGCTAAGTGTTTGAAGTCGGTTTGCCATGAAACTCGGTATGGTAGTAAATCGGGCTGTAAGATGTAAGAAAAACAAATACTTGATGAAAAACGAGTCAATGGTGGTGATTCAGAACAAACGAGTAACGTTCGGGCCATATGAAAGCAAGTAGACAAAGTTGTTACGACCCAAAACTCGTTAGAATAGTAAAACGGGTCATAAAAAATTGTTAAAAGGCAAAATAGCTGAAAGTATGGTAAAATGAAGACAACAACAAAATTTGGATAGCAAAGAACAGAATCGCATCGCATAGAAACGCGATGCGATTCGTTTAAAGAACGCGATGCGATTCATTTGGTGTGTGATACGATTCATTTGGTGTGCGATGCGATTGGTTTTGCATATGCGATGTGATTAGATTTCATCCATGCGATGCGATTCGACTGCAAACCATGCAATGCAATTGGATTGCATCCATACGATTGGTTTCATATGCAATCCGAATGGTTGAATGGTTTGTATAACTCAACTCGACTCGTTTTTCTGATGAATTTTTAATAAAGACTTATTAACGAAAATAAAATTTTTCCAAGCTAACCTAGCAGCTCGACAACCAGGGGCTCTACCCCTTGGACCACTGCCAGGGGCGCTGCCCCCGGACCCCGTTCGTTAGGAGTTTCACTACCCTAGAATTATGATATGATTAGGAATAGTTAAGTGATGCTTGTAATTTGTACACAGTTAGACATGCCCAGCTGAAAAGAGGTGTGACCATAAACTCCGAGAGAAACAGGATTCAGGTGAGTTTCTAGCCCATTTCTTTATTATGTTTTCAGGGTTGTGTGCATACTCCTATGTGTTTAGTGAATACACTTACCTTAAGTGGTAAGTGTATGCTAGATGAATGTCTATGAACGATATGTGAATAATATAGAAAGAGCTAGGAGTATGTACGTGGAAGTGTATGATTATGTATATAAATATATAACAATAAATAAGTAAAGTATGTATGGTGGTATGGTTATCCGTAAAGAAGGGACCAGACCCTAATAATATCTGAGATAGAAGGGACCAGACCCTAATAATATCTGAGAGGGAAGGGACCAGACCCTAATAATATCTGAGATAGAAGAGACTAGACCCTAATAAAATCTAAGATAGAAGGGACCAAATCCTAATAATATCTGAGATGGTAGAGATAGTTACGTAGATAGTATTAAAGTATGAATGTATGAAATAATGTATGTATGCATGCATGAAGGAAAGGTAAGCAGGTTATGTATGTAATATGTATCTTCGGATACGTATGTGTAAGTATGTGAATGTAATGTATGTTTCCTGATTAACTAAAACTCATTCACCGTAGCTGACTTTTAGTATGCACGCAGGCAAATAGGTTAAAGCATCTGGCTTGAGGGAGACACATGGCAAGGATTGAAGAAGCTGGCATCTATGAAGAAATGTTATGATGTTTATTCTATGATGTTATGTTATGATAATTCGATTATTTAAGACAAAGATTTATGTTTTGTAATATAGTGGTTGAATTTTTAATTATTCCGCGAAAGTTTTAATTAACTCTGATATTTAGAACTATGTTTATGAGTAAATCCAATGCCAAAGTAGGGCACCCAGGAACGGGGCCTTACAGGAAGTGTTAACTTCATATTGTTTTAAATAGATGTTTTGATTAGAATTCAATAGATTTTGTCTTAAATTTGTTAAGGATAATAGATTTATGCTTTATTTTAAGACTGGTATGAACTTTCGATGACTTTTGTTTCACTAAACAAGTTGTCAAATATGTGTTTCTAAACAACTCTTATCGTGTATTATCGTGTTTTATTGTGTATACAAGGTAGTAACAGGTTCGTGTTCTGTTTGGGATACGAGTACACGATAAGTTTGCGTGTCGTGTATAGGTTTACACATTTCGTGTTCGTGTCTTATCGTGTACGGATATACACGATATGCCAGCCCTAACTTATCCACTACATCACTTGTTTAGTTTTCTTAGGTGCTCATCCCATATTTTATACGGGAGTTCACACCATTTTTCTATATAATGATCTATATAATTAATTTCAAAACATGAGGGTTCCCTTGAGCCCCCTTCTGACTATGTAGGTCTACTAGGTAAATCAAAAAATCTAGGATTCGTTTTCAAACTTTCATCCTGGAGCCGTATTTATAGATTTCAATAAAATATTGATGTGGGAAAAAAGATGTTGCAAATATAAGACGTATTTTTAGATTTAAAAAGAAGTCGCATGATCCATGAACAATTGGAAATTGTGAAAGGAGACTTATTTGCTTTTTAATATATATTAAAATGAAAATCAATCAAGTATGAAAATAACGTGTCTTCATGGTCCTCTTATCACGACGGGCTGCTCACCAAAGTCACCGCATAGCGAGATGACTCAACTTCTCTGGAAGCCGCCACGTGTCACATCGTCGTGGAGGTTACGTCTCATAGCACAATGCCCTTCAAGGTTGGTTCGTCGAGTAGCGCGACACCGCCCAAAAACCAGATTGCGTGAGACTCGATCGCGTATCATGATGGGCTTGTCTCTTGCCCGTCGCATAGCGCGATGGGTTTCAAAACTCAAAATTTTCACTTTTGGTCCTTCTACTTTCCAAAAATACTAAGACGGCTTTCAAACAGCAATGCGAAGTGCAAAGTGCACCATCAAAGCGCCACATTGCGTCCTTCGCCCGTACGTATTGGGTTCTTCACACCCTCGCTAAAACCATTGAGTTCGTCTTGCCACATAAGAATATTATCATGTGAACTCATTACCTTATAAGGAACACACAAGTTTTATTTTCTAACGATATAGGACAAGTTCTCTTCTTTTATACCCATGTGAAAATTTTTCACTTTCTTTTTCAACCAATGTGGGACAAACCCACTTTTCTTATTTCCACAACATGGGATGTTTCCACATTCATATTTTATATTTTTCATTACTTATTTTGGAGAAATATTAGATCCCTCATCTTTACTAAGTTGTCAAATCTGGACCGAAATTATTGGGATGTTACAGTAACGATACCATGTTCGATTGATCGAGACTTACTGAGGTTAAGTATGCGTTTTGTGAGGTGTGTTTGGGATGCTTGTTGAAATGTTGTGGCTCCTCTTTTATAGGAAAAGCTTAGACTCTATCGACTAGCGCGACACCCTTGTAATCTCGGGAGCTACCACGTGTCGAAATTCGGCCTGTGCCATCGTGCCACGTGTTAACATGTGGTTCAACACGTGGCACTAATTACTTAATGTGGATGTCGCGTTGCGCGTTGGTCTAATGGTCTAGTCTGTCACGTAGCGTCACACCGCCCAAACCTCGATTTTCTCCCAAGTCCTTTGTGTAGCGAGATGGACTTGATCCTTGTCCATCGCGTCGGGTTGGAAAATCATGTTTTCATATTTTGGTCCTTCAACTTTTATTAACTGACAAAGTTAGCCCAAAGTTTCAGGTTGTTACAATTGTATTTCTTTAAGTATCTTATTCATTGCACGGATTCTAAAGCTAGTAATATTAATAAAATATTAAGGGATATGAACAATACTCATCACGTGTCATAAATTAAAAGCTATAGTGAAGACAAATACATCAATTGCTGGTAGGAGACAAAAATTGTGGGACTCTTTTTCACAGTTTTTTATATTCAATTATAATTGCTGGATGCGATCAATTAAGATTTTTTTTATAGTTTTTGACAAAAATATATTAAATAATGATTTAAAAACTGGTTTTTAGCATAAGCTTTACCATATTTTATCTTACTCTTTTAATTAAAGAAGATAATAAGTGACATTTGACAATCCAACATTGAAACATGATCATGTTTTACCGTCCAAAATCTTATTCTCTACTCTCATTGAATCTAACTATTCATGGGTCAAAAACCATTGAGTTATTTGGGTCATAACAAAATTGAATCATAAAATAACCGATTTAGGGCTATTATATTCATTATCTATGGTGTGATTAAACTTTATAAGAAGTCGCATAATCCATGAACAATTGGAAATTGTGAGAGGACACATATTTGCTTTTTAATATATATTAAAATGAAAATCAATTAAGTATGAAAATAGCGTGTCTTCATGGTCCTCTTATTGGGCCCAATTACAAACCTCGTCATCTTGTTTTCAGGGTCCCCTTTAATCCTCAACGAGATAAAATGGAATATTAATAATTACAGAACTGAACGAAACATGTGAAAAATAACAAATGATGAATGTTTAATTGTATATAGTATCTAAAAATAAGCTACACAGAGACGCAAAATTATTTAAATTTTATATTTGAAACATTATTCAATTAAATTTTATATCATTATTATTGTTGTTATTTTTATTATAATAGACAAAAAAATAAAAAAAAAACAGATAAAAGGTTTTCATTTTATTATCCAAGAACTTATCAGAGATAAAACAACAATATTTACATCATCAATTAATTATTAGATATGAAAAAACACTCTAAACAATGTTCTAACATCCAAAAAAATCCGTATCAAATTTTTTTGTCAATTTCGATAGTAGAAGGGCCATTTAGTCATTCTACCCATTGGTAAAGCATTGTTAAAGCGAGGGGTGGCCCCAACCTCCTATATATATATATATATATATATATTTTGCATAGTAGAGTAAATTGATTCCCGACAAACCGCTAGCAAATAGCCGAAGGTCCATCAGCGACCATTTGAGCAACAGACCTTCGTGAGTCGAGCCGAGAGTCTGCCACGTGCAACGAATGAACTGAACCAGAATGTGCCCCGATGACTAATTGCTGAAGAATGACATGTGTTGATGACATGCCACTGTGACAGTTAGATGACGGCAACGCCAACTGTCCGTTGGCGGCTATGGATTCGATGTTAGAATATTATTGACATGGGGCAGAGGCGGCGTAAAAGGAAGCCCGACAAACCATCCCCGATTCCCGACTATTTGTCGAGGGTGGTCGGGCTCAGCTATAAACACTACCCAACCCTCTAATAATCTCGAGAAACATGACGCAAACCTGATATTAAATTCCTGAGACCGACGATTTGTTTCGAGCTTATTATGATATCCTGACACTCCGATAATAGTAGAAGTGCTATCCAACTAATTACCAATACCTGACGTATCATAAGTCGAAGTTATGCTAGAATCAAGAAGCATTAAGCTAAGCCGTAGTGTGAGTATTTATGAAAAGGTTTTGACAACAATTAAGTTTCTTCATTCATCAAAACATACATAAATGTTATGCTGTCGAAAGTAAAAGCCCAAGGCCGGCCCAAAACATAGAACCAAAGCAAACCAAACCCGATCGGGTCGATGCGAGTATAAACTTTCGTCGACCATCCGCTTCGTCGACTATAACACCAGTCACCAGCAGAGCAATAATAATAATAAATAATGTTGTCACCGGATCTCCACCGTTGTTAACCGTTTCCGGTAGGCATGCTCTCTCTCTCTCTGTCCAATTCTAATACTTAGGGCATGTATGTTTCCTTATTGTTCTATTTAATTCACATCCTGTGCTTAGATAGATATTCGTTTTGTTGTTAAAATGCGCATCAAGTGTTTGATGAAATTAAGCACAGTTTAATCCTCTTTTATTGTGCACAATTAAGTAGATATTACGCCCCAATCTTTCACTAATATGCATTTGTGTGTTTATGGTAATAATAGCGAGTGAAATGAGTTCAAAGGTTCAACCATCGTAACAACTACTCAATCTGTATCGTCAACAGCGAATCCAAAAGTTTCTCTCTTTGCAAACAAATCTGGATTTGTCGTGCGAATATACTTGTCAAAATTAGGGCACAGTTGTTCTGTTATCCTGCGCTTAGATATTATTGGTTTTGTTATTCGATTAGAAATGCGTATGCCAAACCCAACCAAAAATGCCTTTTGTTCATGTTCCTCAGCTAAACTTTTAACAGACAAACGAACCGAACCGAACGGAATTTTTTGTTCGTGTTAGTTCATTAAGGAAATGAACTTGTTCGTGAACGGTCCACGAGCACAAACACTGTTTTATTTTATTTGGCTAACCGAGAAGCACTCAGGCTACGTAGTTTGTGTTGGTGTTTTTATTTTTTAATATTTGATTTTCATATTCATATTTTAAGTTTACGTACAAATTAATCGCACAATACTCATATAAATTTTGGTTTTATAGTTAATAGTTTGGCTAAAATCGGAAGGCTAGAAAAGTCATTAAAAATATTAAAAGCCTTTAATGAACAAACATTAACGAACACATAATCGAACGCCTATGAACTCAATTGAACAAACATGGTCTCTGTTTGTGTTCGTGCATTTAGTTAATCAAACAAAATTTTGTTCGTGTTAGCTCATTTATTAAACGAATGAAAATAAACGAACTTCCAGCCGAATAGTTCACGCACAGTTCGCCTAATGTTCCGTTCGATAGCAACCTTATGCATATGACCATATCTAGTGTGCCATGGTCAAAACCACAGTTCAATTCCCCAATTTTGTTTGTTCTTTTGTGCACAGTTGCTCGGGATAAGTGGATATTATGCCCCAATCCCCCAATGTTTCACTAGTTGATTGTGTGAAGATTTTTATATTATGCCTCTTTTTGTAATTCTTACTCATATATCCTTGAAGTTTATATAAATACGTAGTGTGCACCTATTGAGCATCTGACCTATATGTGATTTTATGTGTTCATGTTAAGATTTAGTAATGAACACAATCACAAAATGAGTTTGAAGGTTCAACCGGTATCTATGGAGGACCATAATCAGGATGTAGCAACTACTACATCTGTATCATCAACAGTGAGCCCTAAAGTTTCTCTGTTTGCAAAGAAATCTGGATTTGTAATACCGAAAAACAAGCTATCAGGTTCTTTGGTGCCTATCTATCGTGCCAAGGAAAAGGCAGGTGGCACTGACGTGGAGAGCGAAGAAAGTACTAAACAGATACTGAGAAAAACAAAATGGGGCCCGGATTTGACACAAGATGCTTTTGTTAAAAAAGGAAGAGCTTCTGCATATCAGGTAGTTGTTCTAGAATTCTCTTTGAAATCATGCATTTTTTAGCCATTTCTTATATGAATTTGTGTTATTGTAGTATATCATTATAGTCTAAATTTTCATTCATGAACACAGTTGGTATCATACGGTCTATTTTTATAATTAAGGAAGGGACATTTTATGTCTGTTGTTTCTGTGAATCTATGTAGTCTATATATTGGTAATATGATCGGTTATCGGTCCATTGGTAAAATATCGGTCAAAATATCAGTACCGACAATATCGACAACATTGGACGGGTATATCACCGATATTCCCGTTTTAAGTCTTAATTATCAATTTTTAATGTTCAATGTTGGTGTTTTAAGTCTTAATTAGTTCCTACTAGCTACGATTGTTAGTGTTTTGCAAGTTTCAAGTGGTCAATTTGTTAATGGTAGAAGAGTATACTGAATTATTAGTGTTAATTGCTATATATATGAATTTTACATTATGTTAAATTTACCGATATCCCGCCGATGTCTCACCGCGATAACCGATATCTCAAATACCGGTCCTTGACCGATATCCAATCTTTTTATTCCGCATTAATTGCTTAGCTGTGAATGTTCTGCATGTACTCCAATACCCAGGTGTCTGTTAATGACATCACTGCCTCTGTCATGGTAGACTAGATTGGATCAAATTACACAACAACTAAAATCTGGAATTCTGGAGGTTGGAGATGATCTTGATCATGATTCATCAGCAGCTCAAGAATCTTTAGACCACCAAGCCATTGTGGTTAAGTTTCTTTTTAGTACTTTAATATTTATGTTACTGATTTCCCACTTAAAAAGCCACTTAAGATTGTAACTTTATATGCAGAAATTAGAGTTGGAAGTTGAAAGGCGTGAGTTTATTGGTAGGTTAACCGTTAACCCGTTACATTAGTTTCTACTTTCTATACATGATACACGCGGATTCGTGTTACATATGTTGTTTTTAATGATTGACAGGAGAAATATTAAAGCTGAATCCAAGTTATAAGGCCCTGCCTGATTACAAGCCGTTGCTTAAAGAGGATAAAGTTGTAATTCCGGTAAGTTCAAAAATCACATGTTGGAACTTAGAAGTTAGAACTCCTTTATATTTTGGATGACTTCTTTTATTTCTTTTGATCAATAGCTCAAAGAATATCCTGGACACAATTTTATTGGGCTGATATTTGGGCATGCGGGTGATACTCAAAAAAGATTAGAAAAGGTAACATTTTTCTCAATGATAATGATGCCAATTTTACTTGAAACGTTGTTACAATTTATGTATTAGGAAACCGGGGCGAAAATACGAGTTTATGGAACCAAAGCCAATACAAAGAAAGAGGTAATTTTACCTTTTTATTTTTTTATCTTGCCAAATGTTTTTTATTGATTATTTTTTACTCCTATGTTACAACTAGAGTGAGATAACTTCATCTGATGGAAATGAAGTTAATAGTGACTATGATAAGTTGTCTGTGGTTGTGACTGCTGAAACGTATGAGAAAGTTGATGCTGCGGTTTCTCTTATCGAGTTACTTGTCACACCAGTTTCAGTAAGTTATTTTTTAATAATATCTTTTAAAATATATATTTTGTTTTGCTCATATCAGATATTCTTTCATTAGGCAAGTGTTAATGATTCAGTTTCTGGAGATAACCTAAACACGGTTAGTCTCAACCAAGACGCACCTGTGGCTGTAATTACAGGGCCTGCGTTAGCACCACCGTTAGCTCAGTTCCAGCCATACCCTAATCAATGGGTCCCACCCGGTCAGTCACAGTCACCACAGTTCATTGCACCGCCCTTTCCAACCCCTTCAAATGCTGGACCCATGACGTCATCATTTAGTCCACGACCCAAGGTTCAGATGCATAATATGGGCTATCCTGGTCCAGCTAGGAATAATTCGTCTTTGCCACGTCAGCCTAGCTTTTTAACTCCAAGTGAACCGATCCCGAACGCACATCCAATGGGGTCTGCTATTCCTCGACCAGTTCCACCTTATACGTTCACTGAACGACCTTTGACCACTACTGGTTGGTCCCAACCACCGGCTCAAACCGTTGGTGTAAACATGCCACAGATAATGCAGCCTGTGGCTCGTCCTCAACAGCCACAAGGCCCACAACCAATTGCGCCACCACCACCGGTTGGGTTTCAGACAGGGCCGCGTAACCCGGGTCCCACTTCATGGTTTTCCTCACCAACCACACCCACGTCAATACCGCCACCATCTATACCGTCCCCACCCGTAACCGCCGCCCTTAGACCGCAGCAACCAAGTTCCAATGATTTCACCTTTCAAACGAATCGTGCACAAACCCCTTATCTTACCCCGCCACCTGTCATGCAAGGTTTTCATAGGCCACAAAATAGTCATCAAAGGGGTCAACATCAAGGTCCAGGCCAACAGCCAGTTTTTCATGGGCATGGTCCAAGACCACCACCCAACCATGTGGGGCCCGGGCCTAGGCAGTTTGGTCCAGGTCCACCAGTTATTTCGTTCCCACCCAGATCTGGAAACTTTGGACCGATTCAGCAAAGTCAACCGGGGTTTCGACCCCAGAACTTATCAGGCCATATGAATCAGCCATTTCGTGGCAATGTGCCATATTCTTTGAGTAGGCCTGGTTTGAACACGTCTGGACCACAACAGGTGTATGACCCGTTTTCCCCTACTGTCGTGCCACATAAGCATGGTAACCTACAAAATTCTAGAAAGCAAGATAGTGATCTTGAGTATGATGACCTGATGGCATCGGTTGGAGTGAAATGATGAGGTGTTTGTTATAGCATTCTGTTATGTGATGGACCTTTTATTTAAGTGTAACATGTGAGAGTTAGATGAAAGCTAGATGCACAATTATTGACACATTCTACTTTGCATAATGGGTTTGGGTCTTTGTTTTAAGGTCATGTAGCAAATGCTGATATTGTGTCTTAATCTGAATTTGTCTACCGTGTGGCAGGTTATGCCAATAGTTGTATTGAACTTGAGATTGTTGTTGGCGGCTAAAAGTCGCATAGTTATTCAACGTGACTCATTTAGTTAGACCTGTCATTTACTAAAACACCAATACAAGTTGGTGGCACCATGAAGTTTAACCAGCTTAATAAAATGAATGTAAGTATAAGCATTTTTCAATAACAAGAATGGCATGATATTTTTAAGATTACTCAATTAACTCGGTCAATATACAATAATAACATTAGGAACAACCCAAAATTTTTATTTATTTATTTTTTTTGTTGAACAAAATGATCCAATTACAATAGAAAAGTGGGTAAGCAGGCAACAAGTTGCGCCGCCATCCCCTTTTGAATACCAAACCCGATCCTACTGAAAATAAAGTTATAGTTCTTAGGCGTCAATAAATTACTGTGCACGACCCATGAACTCTTTTCAGAAACGTAATAGCTTCAGGGGCAAGGGACTCAAATGTATCAAAAGCAAAAGGAATGAAGACGTGTTGATCTCGGGATACGCTTTCTCATGCTTAGCAATTTTTCTCATGCTTATAACATTATAAAGTAAAATTTATTAGAAATTACAATATCAAAAAACCTCAACAAACTAATAATAAGCGTGTAGATAAGTTATTAAATAACTTAATACGATAGTTAACCATGACACAAGTTACAATTTAATCAAACCTCAAAACTACTAATCCTCATGCAGATAAGTTAACTCCATTAACACAAATAGTTGAGCGTGTCATTTGTGTTGTAAATGGGCTAGGCGGCTTAAAACCTGTTCTTAAACAGGTTTTTAATTCATTAACGTGCCAATTCGTTTATGACCTGAACTTGTTTCATTGAAACACTGACTTGTTTAACTTTATATGTGAAGTTATGTTGTGTTAATAGGTCTTAATATAGATTGAAGGATATGGCGTAAGTACAATCTTAAAGCTTTGTTAAGTTTTAATATTAATGTTTTTGGTCAGACTTAAAACATCAAACAAGACTATAATTGTAAAGATTTTGCTACTAAAATCCTTAAATACTATTATATTATCCATCCAACTTCTAATGAAAGCTTTCATTTAAGCTTCCATGTCAAGAAACTAGCTTCTTAAAATTATATTCCAACTTCCAAGTAATCGTATCTTCACAAACCGAACATCGTTTTCCCTTGACACCATCCAGGGCATTTTGGATGACAGATTTCTAAATTCCTCTCAATGCATGGGTTGCAAAAAAGATGAAAACATTTCAAAATCACCATCTGCTACATTAAATCCCGAATTATTAAGATAATCACAAATATATTTAGTAATATGTTCGTCTAATACGATTTGCAATCTTTAATGGTGAAGATGCCTGCCATGTTTGAATGATAAATTATATTAGGGGGTACTGCCCAGTGGGCTAGAATAAAGAACATAGGCCTACTCTAATTAAAACATGGTTTATCGTTGAAGATACTTACGTGGTATGTTTCGGTCTTCTTCCTCATTACTTAGAAAAAGTGAGCCACCTTTCAGGTACAAGATACTATCATTATCGCGGGGAAAGGAAAAACTAAAATGCTCCTTATATGAAGGGCATGATCATGTTTAACTGAAAATGGACGTGGTTAGTACCACTGTGAAATTTAAACCTTAATTTATGATATGTGAAAATATACGGAAAGGATTAAATAGACCAAATCCCAAGGATCAAAAAGCATAATTTACTCAAAATTAATAACCCATTTCATCTTCTCCGGTAATGATTTGGACAAGTCCAACATCTCATGTTTATCAATTTTTATTTATTTATTTATTTATTTTTGGCAGTTGACAGGGTATTATGGGGAAATGTATATTGATCATTTAACATGCATTCAACCGAAAATTCTAATACTAGTTATATGATTAAACCTTGATTTTTTTTGTATTGAAAATTTTTTATATCTTAGTTAAAAAGGCATTGAAGGTGAAGGCGCGGCGGTCCGAGTTCAATGTGGTGTAATAGTAAGAAGCTTTGGTTTCTCAATAGAGACTCAAGTTCAATCCCCATTTACAATACTTTGGGGGACATGGGTAGCTCAATGATAGAAGACGGGGATTTTTGTGATCTCCAGTTCAATCCTGATGGCGTCCAGGTTCTACCACCAGGGGGGCTTCGAGCGGGTGGGTTTTCCCCGGAACTGGAAATAACTTGGAAGCGCTTAAAGGCTCCGTACGGCTTGTTGGACCAGCTGGCGGTGACCTTTCGCCATTAGGCCACTCTGTATGAAGTAACTAAGCATTCTATGTTTGTTGGCCGTTAAAAGAAAAAAAACAAAAAAAAAAAGGCACGGCGGCTAAGTAGGTGAGAGTGGCTACGGCTACCTACTCCATCCAGCCAAGCCAAATTAAGCTTTGCTTCTACGACTCCAAACCCATCACCATCTTGGTAAATTCCGAAGTTTATCTATTTACTATTATTTTATTTCATTAAATTATTATATTATATATAACACATGTTCTTAAAAGGAAGAAACAAATCATATTTAATTTACTACTTTCATATTATAACACACGACCCTATACAAATTTGTGGTTCATATCGTATGAACCCTTACTTTCTTGAAACACGACTTGAAAAACAAGAAAACAAGAACCACACCTAAAGCTAATAAAACAATCAATCAATCCAAACATTATAATCACACACTTTCCTAGCTTGTTCTTGCCTTTAAAACTACTTACCTATTGACAACTATATCAACACACCAAACTACCTAAACTTGTCGCGTTACCTTTCCATTTCGACTGGGGCAAAAGATAATTCCATAGAAAGAAAGCTTTTCGATTCGTCAAGTTTGATTGCTTTATTCTGAGCCTCGATATCTTGATCATACTTTGTTAGTGGCTGATACTCAATTCTTCCCTCGTATATCTTATGCATAGCCAAATATAACGACATTGCAAAAATAGTCACCCATATTAAGTACCAACTAAACTGAATATTCACTAATGACTTTGCGCGGTCTAAGGCTTCATCTCCATGACATCGGACCACATGGTGACCTTCTTCCAAGTTCAAGAAGCAACCTTTAGGAATCAAGCTTGGTGTCCAAAGCATAAAACCCATGACCATTAGCCAAAGACCTTGGACGAATATGCTTATGGACCTAATGAAGCCAAGTATGAAGCTTTTTGGATAACCAATGCCCATAAATGTGGTGATGAAAGACACAAGAATGAGTATTTGTAGAAACATATGATATTGCCCTTCGACGCTCATGTGGTCAGCCGAGTGAAGGTGAAAGAGGAGGAGTTGTTGCCCGAATGCGAGACCTCCAAGTAATTGAGTCAGTTCATATTGGACTTTGGGGACAAACTTGTCTAGTAATATTGTGAAAGCGGCGTAGACCAAAAAGGTCATGGAAATGAATGAGTGCTCAAAATTGTGGAGATGATTAGAAGGAATGGTGCCATCCGTATCAAACGGTTGGTGGCGATCTGGCCCGATAACTAGCTCCATAGCTATGGACATGGTGCAACCAACCATAATCAAGAAAAGTTCCAAATGCCTTATTTTGGTAGAGGGAAACCATGGCAAAGAATGGTAGGTTTTGGGATTTTGGACATGAAGTTTAATATGGTTAAGAAGGTGCCATAAACCAATTACAAGAAAACCAAACCCCGCCACCCCGGTGCAACATGTCCCACCAAAGTGCCCATGTGTTAGATTGTGTGGGTTCAAACTTTAAAATGTTGTGTGTGTGAAAGAAAGATGTAGAGAGAGAATTGAAAGAACCTTAAAATGGATGAAAATTGAGACAGATAAAGGGGGGGTTTTAAAGGGGGTTGGGTTGAAGACTTTTAGAGGCTTTCATAAGGCTAAGGGTAATGGGGCTTGGTTGAGCCCCAAGTGAACCAACATCTTCATAACACGTGGCGCTGACTAGGCATGCCAACCAAGCCTCTAAACCAAGCCTCAAAGGGTGTAATGGTCCAGGTGAGCCGGGGCTTGGTTGAGTTTTTTTTTTAATACTATATCCTAAATAAATATTAATAATACTAAATTAAAACATTTCATTAAAATATAAATTAAAAAGGAAAATAAAAACATAAATTTAAAATGCAACAACCTCTAAACAAAATACATAAAAATAGCGTTTTTAATTTTTTTTCGTCAGTTCCTTCCGAATACGATCTTTTTCTTCCTCCATTATCGCTTGGTCGGATGGCGGTAGGTGGCTATAGTCCTTAGCTAGAAATTCCAAACTCCTCATCCAGTTTCTATTATGTTTAGCCTGACCAATCGACTCGAGACAAATTGACATTCTAGCAATCTCTTTTCCGAAGTCGTGATCGGCGGTTCTTTTCCCACGTTCTCTACCCGGGGGGCGGCTAGAGCCTTGCTCTTTCAAATCGCCCTCGGACAAGTTTAGGTCGAAGTTAATTTGAGTCTCCGAGCCATTAGAAGAGAAGTAGGAGCCGGACTCGCTAGTTTTCGTACGTTTAGCCAATTATTTTCCGACATCCGCAAGAGTAACTAACATAATCCATTTCGAGCACTTCTTGAGCACGTCCCATAAGTAGCGCTCGTCAAACGTTTTCACCATCCCGTACTTCCTTAACACCTCCGCTTTCCACTCGTCGCAAGTGAATTGAAAAACTTGAAGATCATCGGACCCACTTTGTCGCATTCGGTTTGCATTTCGGTTATGTAGGTTGGTAAATAATCCTACAAACTTACGAATATCGGACCACTGACCCGATATCATATTGTCGGTTCGGTCCCTACTCCCCACTTGCTCATAAAACAATTCCCGAACTTTGCTCCAAAATACTCGACGTTTATGAAAGTCGGCTATAAAAAAATAACAAAACTTTAGTAAATTGCAAACAAAAACTGAAATTTAAATTAAAAAAAATGCACCAAAAAATAATTACCCTCGTTTCAATCTTGAGATATCTCAATCCAAGCTCTAGCCAACGCTAATTTTTCATCATTTTTCCAAGGAGTAGACTTTCGCTTCGTCACAGCCGGTGTCGATGAACCGCCCGATTCTTCGGTTTTATTCGTTTTCTTACCTTTGTGAGAGCGTTTTGTGGGTTTATCCGGTCCCGGTTATGTCTCCGGAACGGAAAACTCGGGCTGTGTATCCGAGTTGAAAAAAGTCGCGTTTTGAGATGCCATTAGATCTTGAAAGGCCTCGTCAGACATGTAGTCCAACCCCTGCATCTGAAATTGAGCGTTGTAGTTGAAATTTCCCGAACCCGACATGATTTTTTAACAAACTTTGGAAAATCAAATGAGAGGTATTAGTAGAAATATTGAGAGAAAGAGAATGAGATGGATGATTTTAAAAAAAATGAATTGTGATATTTACAAAAAGTTTGAAATTTATTTTTTTTATTTTAATAGCCCAACGGTCACCATCAACCAAACCAACAGCTATATTCTCCACGCGGACGGCCCCGCGCCGGCCAACCGCGCCCCCATCCGCGCCAAGGTGGTAGCGGTGTTCGCGAGCCAGGTGGCCGCGCCCCCCATCCGTGCCCCACTACCCTTAGCCTAAGGTGTGTCAAAACACTTTAAATATTAGGGATTTTTATATATTTTCCCTTCCTAAACAAGGGAAATTACATATTTCCCTAAAATACAAGTTTTTAATGCACAATGTACAATGCTCTTTAAGCATATGGTCTATGGATGTTTCTCGTGAGTTTGAAAGCTTTGAACAAATTTGGATGCACCTCATTTGGTGGCTATTGGAAAGAAATTAGCAAGACTTGACTACACATACCCTTTTTTTCAATCAATTTTTTTAGACAAAACAAGGAAAAATCGTATTTAAAAAAATTGTTAAGTACTGTTTAGCCAATTTTAGTACTTTTATTTGTATCCTAAACTATAGTACTAAAAAAACATAATTTGAGCTTGATATGTGACAATTTTGATTATATTATATTTAATTTCTAACATGTTAAATAGTTTAGTTACTGACATTGAAACCCTTCAAGGTGAATTTTGATTCTTTTGAAAAAGTTATTGATATTTTAACAACAAAACTATTTTTTTTAACTCTTAATCTTAAATAAATTGGTTATTTATAAGCGTTAGATAGCATATACATAATTAATTATGACTCGCTAAAATAAATTTGCCATAAAAAAATTATGACTCGCTTAAAATAAATTTGCCATCAAAAAGTTCTTATTCTTATGCAACATACACTTATAGGTTCCAAAGAGAGAAAAACAATAAATTAACACGATAATGTAATTTTTTTTATTTTAAAGATATTAATAATAATAAAATATACTAGGCTCGTGTATAGGTTACCCTTTTTATTTGAGTGTTCACGGTTAAAATGGACAAGTTTTAACACGTGCACTCATTTTCTTTTCCGTTTTCATAGATATCATAAGCCAAAAAAGAATTTCCTCCACCGTGTAACTATTTCTTTATGATGCTCATGTGATTTATGTTTGTGGGTACATTAATATACAGAAACAGGATCAAATACATTTTATCCTTAACATGAAAATAATGATAATCAATTTGCTGTTATTATTAGGTTTATTTTTATAGGTGTTTGCTGTTATTTTTGTTCGTATTTGCTAATTTTTTATTATGAGACGTTAGAAGTATTTGCTGATTTATAGTTGGTATTATTAGATTTTTTCTTTTGCTGTTATAAGTATTTACTAGTATATGTTGTTATTATTTAATTCTTGATTTTGATTCTTTTGTTGTAATTTTTAAGTTTTTTTCTTTGTTATTATAAATCATTATTTATGTAGATTGATATTGTAATTGGTATTGTTTCTTACGTTCTCATTTTTTTTTATAAATTGGTATTATTTCTTACGTTCTCATGTTAAGATTCAAATGTACATGAACCTTCCCCTTAATATATATACTTTTTTTAATTTAAAGTATATTTCTGTTATTTTATAGCATGCTATTGACTACCAATTAATTTCCCCACTTTTAGTTTCAAAGGTATTTACGTGATGATTATGTCATTTGAACAAGCTTAGGCACCTATCAAAGCGATGCGAAATTGTCGACCACTAATTCTTTGCTAAGTGATGAGGTGATAAAATTTGCCTTTAGAAAAAAAAGAAAAGAAAAGTGCTGACGTGGCATTACTAACCTGTATATATATTTCTAGAAGCTAGTAGTGTGCCCGCACGATGCGACAGGTAACAATATTTAAAGGTTGTTAATGAACTAATCTGATCCAAACCAAGGCTAGCTCGAATTGGACTCGAACTTCATTCAAAGCTGGCTTGGGTAGGCGCTAAATTAAACTTGAGATTGTTTGCTTGCACAATTTGGCTCAACTTTACAATTTATTATCATAAATATCAAACATATAACTTAATCGTGTTGATGGATTAATTCTAAAACTTTATTCAACCAAAGAGTTAAGTAAGTCAGTTGCTTGTTATAAAGACTTAACTTGTAATTATTTGTAAGATTTCTAATGTGTTTTAACACTTGTAATTGCTTAAACCATTGAATTTTATTTGCATTACTCCTCTTTATACGAGAACCAAAATTAAGCACAATTCTTTCACTTTTAAAAGCATTGATAACTTTTATAAACGGAATTATCATATAAAAAAATAAGACCATAAAATCAAGCATTTTTTAAAAAAACTATATAAGTATTTTTTTTCTAAAAAAACAAACTACGCTTTTTTGCTATACTACTTTTTTTCAAAGATATAAAAGTGATTTTCTTTAAACCTAGGTGTGTTGTGCGTATAATATGTGTGATTATAGTCATGCTTAATTATGAAAATATGTGGCATAATTATTGTATAAGATGAATAATTATTTTTGTTTATGCGTAATTATGTAGGTGCAAAATTACAAACATATATTGCGTTATTATGTACATATCAAAATGGGTTGGTGCTATTATTTAAACGGGTTAGAATTAGGTGGTATTTTTTTTACAAATGATCAGAATAGGTTGATATGGCACGCATAACCTGACATTAGCATGCATGTAATGCGACATGGAACACTTCATCGACCCGCTATGAACAAAACACAACATTGGAACGCGTAGCAGGGTCGCTATGCACGTAAGCCAACATTTGAACGCACATAAACCCACATCGGTCGCATAAAGCGATATCAAACTTGTAACCGATGTCGATACACATGTAACTCAACGTCGGCCACATAGCCGGTACCGGTACGAGCGTAACTTGATGACGATAAACGCATAACGCATCATCGGATACGTAACCGGATTCGGTATGCGGGTAACCCGTGCTTGACCGCACGAAATCTAGCGTCGGTATGTGTGTAACGCGGCAACCGACTCGTAACATATGTCGGTACGCATGTAACCCGACATCGAACGCTTAACTAGTGTTGGTGTAATCCGACGATGTTAAACGCCTGGCCAGAACCCAGTTGTCGGTCCTAACTCGTATTCTCGTAACATGTGAATTTTTTAAAATTTCAAAGTATGGCAATACTATACTCAAATTAAAGAGAATAAAATTCTCGTTTTTATGGTGTAGTTTATTTTTTTAAATATTAACGTATGCATTAATTACGATCATTTAAAAAGCGTGATGGGTAGTTGGTTTAACTTAAGGGACCAAAAATGTAAATATTGTTTATATAGTTAAAGTTTAATAAAATTAAGGGGCCAAAGATGTAAGTATTTTTAGAAAGACATCTTTACCCAAAAAAGAAGTTAAGACATGCATTAGAACTTGTAAAGTTTGCAATGTTTGTTAGACCTCTTAAAAATTAAGAGGTCATTGGAATTCTCTTTATATATATATATAGTATAGATAAAGTGAAATTGTGATATTTAAATTATTAAAACGTTGAACAAACAAAGTTAAATTCTCCTTTTATTTGTCAAACTAGTCGAGCTTCTATGAATGATGTCATGATGGTAGATCTCTAAAACTTTATTTGTTCCCAATTATTAAATACTAATACAAGAATTAATTTTTTTTATCTATAATTTTTATTTTTAAATTTAAATAATAAATAACATGCTAGTTTAACGCTTTGTTAGCAATTACGAAAACGAAGCGTGTAACCTTTAAGAGGGTGGAATAAGAATAATCTTTTAGATGCCCTATAGTAGAGATCCCGGGTTAGCAGTTCATGAGTCAACGTGTGTCGTGTGGAACCAGCCCACTAAACCCATATAAATCAACCCGTGTTGTAATGATGGTTGATTCTTAGTTATCAAATGTTGAGTTTCCCGCTCAATCCGATTCTGGGAAATACAATCATTGATTATTAAAAACGCTTCGAACAGTTTTGAGGGATAACTAGTTAAAAATAGAGTTGAATCACAACCTCATGGAGCCGTCTAATCTCTCTCTCACAGTGGTCAAAGATGTGAAAGGAAATCATATGAATACTGAGCTCAAATTTTTTTAGGTTGGTCGATTTTAGTGAATTTTGGGAGTTCATGGCCAAACCAATTAAATGGTCCAATCACTTGACCCATGAGAAACCGTGGTCTAGTCTCAGGACCGACCCACTTTCTTCAGATCCGTTTCTCGGTTCTTATAGTTAAATTATTTGGATCCCGGTTTTATTTTGTTAATCACTCCTAAGTCCTAATTTAAGATTTAAAGGCTGTCTTCCAGTACAACCAGCATAATACCGGCGAATGCCATGAGTTTTTAAGTAACATATTTTCGTTATTAAACATAACCATATACGTTTATATGCATTTTCTATGAAAACCATTTATGGCAGATTTAATGAAATATGGTTATAGATCTGAATTTTTGCAGCAGATAACTTTTAAATGAAAATTTAAAAATTTGAAGTTGGAAGGCACACGGTTGCTGACTTGCCAAGCTCAGGAAGGCTACGGCTAGCTACTCCTTCAATGCTATTGCTTCTACGACCCCATATACACATCACTTTCTGGTATATTCTTTTTCTTTTTTAACGACCAACGAATAAAGCTCAGCTATCCATCCAGGGTATAACCCAATAGCAAAATGCAACTTCATACGTTTGCGATCGCAGACAATGTTGGGTATCCCAAGCCCACCATCTTGTGTTCCGGGAAAAACTCGTCTCCCGAAACCCAAATCTTCATCTCCTCTTTAATACTAGTTGAGCACCTGAGCTTTAGCTAAACTCATTGAATTTATGCTATATTCTATTATAGGGTAGTAACCCGTGTATTACACGAGCTAAAAAATAATATAATATCAAATAAAAAATGTTTGCATATTCGATATAAGTTATATGTGAAATCAAACATGAAGTACATGTTATGGCATATGAAACAATTATAGTTATGATATTATATTTAAAACAAAACATGATTTTCACATAACCATCAAATATGTCATCCACATTGAAGTATTAAAAAATTGTTAATAATATAATTTTAAAAAAGTCATAATTGAGCTAATTAATAAATATTAAATACTAATAAATGTATTAATTGTTATATCATTTAACATAAAAATTTGTTAAATTGAATGAATGGTAATTAAAAAATTAGTTAATTAGTGGAATATGTATAAATGAAAATTGATTAGTTGGCATCCTATGTGGATGACATATTTGAAGGTCATGTGGAAAACATGTCTTGCTTTAATATATTAGTTAGATTTATTACTAAAGTAAATTATGATTTTAATCTTGTATATTCCGGTTCAAATAGTAACTTTTTAACTCCAAATTGATTTATAATTTTGATTTGGCAGATTGTAGACATATATTGCTACTTTCGCCACTTCAGTCCAAAGTTTGAAATTTTGTCAATTTAGTCCTTATAGTTTGAAACAATAGCCAATTGTGTCCCCCCATATAACGGCATCCAACTATGCCGTTAGTTAGGGGGCATTTTTGTCTTTCTCCTGTTTAGTTTAGTTAATGGATATTTTCGTTCCTGTGATTTGATACTTTTGCTACTTCAGTCCAAAGTTTAAAATTTTGTCAATTTTTTGTTTAATTTAATTCAATTTTTTTCTATAACCCCAAAGAGCATAATCCAAACCCAAAACCATCAAGCATCGACCAAAATAGGTCTAGATTTACTCTTTCGACAATAATTATAATACCCCCCCCCCCTCGTATTTAGTTTATAGACATTTCTTAAACTCTCCCCCATTGTGGAATTCATTGGTAAAGTGGTCAAGGTAATTCCCTGAAACCGTACTATACCGATAAAACTAAAATCGTTTATTTGGTTAATACATAATAGTTAGGGTTTAGAGATTAACATATCATAGCAAACATCTTAGTCGAAATCAACACCAGGAAGTCGAATATCCCGCATTTCCATGTTTGCTCAAGAAATCGATACACTAGATCGCATGTGTGTTCTGTAACACCCCGACCAAAGGCGGATTATACATCGGGGCGCCACATATTGTTTCATTACTCGTGACACTATTGGGTGTCAATATTTAATAAATACATTCATTCGCGCACGCGCAGAGTAAACACAGATGACATAAAACATCATAAATCAATATATTATAATCATAATATTCGAACAGCAAAAACTTGTCTTGATACATTTTAATCTAGGTCCAAAATAAAGAAAACTTCCTAAGTGTCCACAAGCTCCAGAACAGCTACTGCAAACCTGAACATGTGTTAAAATAAACGTCAAACACTTGCGTGTTGGTGAGAAATCAAGTTTAATACAATACATAGATAACAATAAATCCGCGCGCAACACGTGTATGTCTGGTGTTTAACAAGGGTGCAATCAGATTGTGATCAAGCCTAGATAGATCATAGCTCATAGTTCATAGTTCAATCCGTGCTCCCAATTGAGCACAAAAACGAGAAAACATCTGTGCAAGTGTAAACAAAGAAAACCGTAAACGATAGGTCTCCCGTGTTCATCTAATGGATCCATGAAAACTGCGGAATAGGCCGAACAAAGCGGTTAATGATACACACATACAAATAAACAGCCAAGTAAACGTCCTCAACACATGGGATACTGCGCGACTAAAGCTCATAAACAAGTTTAAGACTCTAAGTTTGTATGAACACATGAACATCCCAAAACATTAAAAGCAAAAAGGGATTAGGTACGAGATTACTCACTTGATAAACGATGCGGTGTAAGATAAAGCAAGAACCAACTTTAAACAAGCACAAGTTAACCTATAATTAAAGATTATTGTTTTAACGATCTGTTTTAAGTCTTGATATAAGTTAGCATAATTAAATTATTATATATAATATATATATTACCGGAAAAGCAGGACAGAACAGGGAGGAAGACGGAGGCAGAGAGGGAGGCGGCAGAGAGCAAGGAAAACAGGAGAGATTAAGTGTTTGTGTGTGTAGTGTTAGGAAAAATAATACTATTATTTATAGAGAAACCCTAGGAGACATGAATCCAGAAAAAGGGGAAAAGATTCCAAGACAAACAGAACAAGACAAAACAAAAGATAGCAAAAGATATCCAAAAGCAAGTAAAAGATATCAAAAGATATGGCAGCAGGGAAAAAGAGAAAAAGGCTGACAGGGAACAGTAAAAAGGCATGGGCGGTTCAGAAAAAGGTACTGGTCAAGCATGGCAAAAGCAGATCTCAAAAGATTATGTCAGTCACTTTTTCTGCCAACCAATGGGGTTGGTGCGCATGCTGCGCCGAAAGTAACTTTTCAGACATAAAGCAGATTAGGTCAACAGCACAAAAGATAAGACAACACAAAAGCAAACGGCTAGATTAAACAGAAGAAAACTCAAAGGGTTTAGCGCGAGAAAGCTCGAGCGCACAGGCAGACACAGAAGGTCAAGAGAGCGCGAGCGCGAAGGCAGACAGAACCAACCTTAACGCGTCGCGGAAAGAACTACATTTCTAGGCGCGCCGCGGGAAGAATCACATTTCTTAGCGCGCCGCGGGAGGAACTAAAATTCCTAGCGCGCCGCGGGAAGAACTATAATTCTTTGCGCGTCGAGGGATGAACTACGATTCTTAGCGCGCTGCGAGAAGAGTTCGTCTCGCGTATCGCTGAAACAGGTGGTCTTCACGCAGGATTCCTTGTAAGGGGTCTGGCGCGTGGAGCTGCGCAGACAACCTTAGGCGGGAAGGAACAAAGGACAAGCAAAGAGTTAGAAGAAAAAGAGGGAAACAAGGCTTAAGGGCGGGACGGCGACAAAAGGGAAAAGAAGGCGGAAAGAGAGAAGGAGAGGGACGGGACGGCGGAAAGAAAGAGAGAGAAAGAGGCGGGAAGGAAAAGTATATTATTATTATTAAAAGTAAAATATAAGTATAAATATTAAATAATAAAAGAAAGAGATCGGGTCAGAGAAACGGGTACCTGGGTCGGGTCGGATCGGGGCAGATGTCACAGTCTCCCCTACTTTAAGAAATTTCGTCCCGAAATTTATCTCGAAGTAGGTTGCGCAGAGAACAGGTGCGGGTACTTGATCTTCATTTGATCTTCCCTTTCCCATGTAAACTCGGCTCCGCGCTTGGACTCCCAACGAACTTTCACGATAGGGATACGACTGCGCTTGGTTTGCTTAACCTCGCGATCCATAATCTCAACAGGCTTCTCAACGAAATGCATAGATTCATCAACTTGAACTTCATCAAGTGGAATGTGAAGGTTCTCGTCAGCTAAACACTTCTTGAGATTGGATACATGGAACGTTGGATGCACATTACTGAGCGCGGGCGGCAGGTCAAGTCTGTAGGCAACTTTTCCTACACGCGCGAGAATCTTGAATGGACCAACATAACGAGGAGCAAGCTTACCCTTCTTCCCAAAGCGGACAACACCTTTCCAAGGCGACACTTTGAGGAGAACAAGATCACCAACTTGAAATTCGAGAGGCTTTCGCCTACGATCTGCGTAACTCTTCTGTCGGCTTCTGGCAGTCAGCAGATGATCACGGATCTTGGCGATTTTATCGGTTGTCTCTTGAACAAGTTCGGGTCCTGTGATTTGAGCTTCTCCCACTTCGCTCCAACAAATCGGGGAACGGCACTTACGACCGTAAAGTGCTTCAAATGGGGCCATACCAATACTGGAATGATAGCTGTTATTATAAGAGAACTCAATCAAAGGCAGGTGTGAATCCCAATTACCTCCAAAATCAAGAACACAAGATCGGAGCATATCCTCAAGAGTCTGAATAGTTCGCTCAGACTGACCGTTAGTCTGGGGATGATATGCCGTACTCATGTCCAAGCGAGTTCCTAGCGCAGATTGGAGAGATTTCCAAAAGCGAGATATAAAACGGCCATCGCGATCGGATATGATGCTCAAAGGAGTACCATGGCGGCAGACAATTTCCTTGACATAAAGCTGCGCGAGTTGCTCAACACGGTAGTTTTCACGAATGGGCAGAAAGTGAGCAGACTTAGTCAATCGATCCACTATTACCCAAATGCTATCATGTTTGCTTGCTGTCAAAGGTAACTTGGTAATAAAGTCCATCGCTACACATTCCCATTTCCACGTAGGAATTTCTGGTTGTTCGAGCAAACCAGATGGGCGTTGGTGTTCAGCTTTCACTTTAGAACAAGTCAGACATCTAGCTACGAACACAGCAATATCCTTTTTCATACCGGGCCACCAATAAGTTATGCGCAAATCCTTGTACATCTTATCAGCGCCAGGATGAATAGAATACCGAGATTTGTGCGCTTCACTCAAGATATCAGCGCGAAGATTCTCATCAAAGGGAATCCAGATGCGATTGAGATAGCAGAGAATTCCACTCAGATTAGGCACAAAATGCGCTTCCGCGCCACACGCTAACTCGGCGCGAAGGTTACCATTACTGATGGATGCGCGCTGCGCGTCACGAATACGCGATTCAAGGTTGCTTTGAATCGGCGCGAAGTGAAGCTGCGTGCGCGGCAAGATACAGTTAAGCTGGCAGGGTTTTCGGCTGAGCGCATCGGCTACCACATTAGCCTTACCAGGATGATACCGGATCTCACAATCGTAATCGCTGATGAGTTCGTTCCATCGGCGTTGCCTCATGTTAAGTTCCTTCTGATCAAAGATATGCTGAAGGCTTTTATGGTCAGTGTAAAGGATACACTTAGTACCATAAAGGTAGTGTCTCCAGATCTTCAAGGCAAAAACAACTGCACCAAGTTCGAGGTCGTGAGTTGTATAATTCTTTTCATGAACCTTAAGTTGCCTTGATGCGTAAGCGATAACCTTGCCTCGTTGCATAAGAACACAACCGAGACCTTGGTTGGATGCATCGCAATACACGACAAAATCATCATTACCCTCAGGTAGCGCAAGAACAGGAGCTTCACACAACAAACGCTTGAGCGTTAGAAAGGCTTCTTCTTGCTTCGAGCCCCAAATATACGGTTTACCTTTGTGCGTTAGAGCTGTTAAAGGCAAAGCGATCTTTGAGAAGTTCGAAATAAATCGCCGGTAGTAACCAGCTAAGCCCAGAAAGGAACGGATCTCAGAAGGAGAGGATGGCGTAATCCAGTTCTTGATTGCTTCAATTTTGGATGGGTCGACATGAATACCCATCTTGTTAACAACATGACCAAGAAACTGTACTTCATCAGACCAGAATTCACACTTGGAAAGCTTAGCATAGAGTTGCTCAGCTCTAAGCTTTTGCAATACCAATCGGAGATGTTGCTCATGCTCGGCCTTGGTCTTAGAATACACCAGAACATCATCGATAAACACAGTCACGAATTTATCCAAGAAAGGCCTACACACCCGATTCATTAGATCCATGAAAACGGCGGGTGCGTTGGTTAGACCGAAGGACATGACCAAGAATTCAAAATGGCCATAACGAGTTCGAAAAGCAGTCTTCGGAACATCTTCATCGCGGATGCGCAACTGGTGATAACCAGAGCGGAGATCAATCTTGGAGAAACAAGAGGCACCTTGGAGTTGATCAAAGAGGTCGTCAATACGCGGTAAGGGATACCGGTTTTTAATTGTGAGTTTGTTCAACTCGCGGTAATCAATACACATGCGAAACGATCCATCTTTCTTCTTAACGAACAACACCGGAGCACCCCAGGGCGAAGAGCTAGGGCGAATGAATCCTTTAGCAGTCAACTCTTGAAGTTGGCTGGCCAATTCTTGCATCTCAGCGGGTGCAAGACGGTAAGGAGATTTAGCTACGGGGGAAGCACCAGGGACAAGATCAATACGGAACTCGACTTCACGAGCGGGAGGGATACCAGGAAGATCATCAGGAAAAACTTCAGGAAAATCACGCACAACAGGGATATCGCGAAGCTTCTTCTTTCCTTCATCAGGTTTAACCACATGGGCTAGAAATGCAATACACTTCTTCCGCATAAGTCTTTGGGCTTCGGCGCAAGACATAAGTTTAAGACCACTGGAGGGTTTTTCGCCGTAAATATGAAGATCACCATTTTCTCGAGGTATGCGAATCAATTTCTTGGCGCAAATAACTTCGGCGCGATTCTTCGAGAGCCAGTCCATACCAATGATAACATCAAAGCTTCCAAGAGGCATGGGGATGAGGTCAATCAGAAAATCGTTTTCGTTAAGGTTAAGCGTGCAATCTTTAATCACTGAGTTAATTAAAACAGTTTCACCATTAGCCAATTCAACTGAAAAATCCTCTTTTAAGTCACTGCGCGGTCGCGCAAGTTTCTGTTCGAGGGCGCGAGAGATAAAACTTCGATCGGCGCCAGTATCAAAAAGTACAGAAGCATAAAATCCGTTAAGCAAAAATGTACCATTAACTACGTCATTATTCGCTTGCGCTTGGTGCGCGGTTATGTTAAAAGCTCGTCCACGCGTTACTTGGTTTGAAATCTGGTTCACCGGATTCGCTTGTGTAATCTGAACTTGTAGTCTCGGGCACGCGTTCCGGAAATGACTGGGATCACCGCAGTTATAGCACGACCTGGGTCGTGGGTTTTGGTAGGTTGGTTGTGGGTTCTGCGGGTAGACTGGTGGTGTTGGCGCAATTGGATTGGCGGGAGGGACTCTACAGTATTCGGTTGAGTGACCAATGCGGCCACATCGGTTACATTGTCGACACGGGGTCTGAGTTGGGTGGTGAAGTCTACAGGTTGGGCAAAGGGGTTGGTTTCCTGTGTAAGGTTTCTTAAGTGGCGGGGCAGGGAGTGCTGGATTGGTTAAGGCATAGTTGTGGACTACAGGAGGTGTTGGGTAGGTTGACAGTGGGTTAGGCGCATAAACTGGGGGTTGGTAGATGGGTTGCTGGGCAATGGGCGGGTTGGTAAGCGCATAGGCCTTGCGCCTGCGCTTGAGGTTGTTACGGTTTGAGGGTTCAGGTTTGGTTTCTGCGGGTTCAGGGGCAGTTTTGGTGGGTTTGGTCTTTTCTGTTCCCCGCAGGAACAGGGTTCCTGCTCTGACATGGTTGTCGCTGAGCACAGCGGCCAACTCGATGGCGTCAGAAAGGGTTACTGGGTTTCTGGCCCATACAGAATCTTGAATTTCCATGGGGAGACCCCCAAGGAATTTCTCGATTGCTCGGCGGGAAGGGGTAACAAGGTGAGGGACCAGTAAGCTTAGCTCGTGGAAGCGCGTCGCGTACTCGCGCGCTTCTCCACTGTATTGCTTCAGGTTCCAAAATTCTTCCTCTAGGCGCTTTACTTCGTTGGGAGGGCAGAATTCTCGCGTCAAGAGATCCTTAAATTCCTCCCAGAGTATGCTGGAAGCAGCTTCTGCGCCACGCGCATGGGCTACTCCATTCCACCATGTAAGCGCTCTGGATTCCAGGACACTGGAGGCATATAGGGTTCGTCTGTCATGAGGGCATTGGGTATGGAGGAAAGTGTTTTCAATCTTTTCGAGCCATTGGAGCATCACGGTGGCTCCTTCAAGACCTGTGAACTTTGGAGGGTTACCCGCGTTAAAGGACTTAATGTTATAACTGGAGGTATTGTTTTGGCTCAAGGCTTGGGCTATCGCGGCGGCCATTTCCTGGGAACGTTGCTGTCTACGCATGCGCGAGGCTTCTCTTCTCTGAAATCGGCGAGATAGCGGAGGCATTCTATAAAAGTTTTAATTTTTAGTTAATATCTTGGTTTTAGCGCAAAGTATGACCTCGAAAAGCTTGGTTTCACGGAGTCAGTTACTGTCCAAAGTTAAAGTAAAATAAATGACCCTAAATGCAGACTTAATAAAGGTAACAATTTCGAATCAAGAATCGACAATTCATGTATCACCATGACTTTCCGAATTCCCAATTTAAAATATACGAGCAAACAAGTATTGGAGATTGACGATTCATGTATCACCATGACTTTTCAATCTTCAATATAAAATATACAAGAAAATGAGTATGGGAGGTTGACAATTCATGTATCACCATGACTTTTCAAGTCTCCAACCTCATAACATAATCGTAAATGGAAATTGAAAATCAACTATTCATGTATCACCATGACTTTTCGGATTTTCAAACCCAACAAACGAATATGCAAGAAAAATCAATAAAAATCGAAATTCAGCAAAAATCGAAATATCGCGAAATAAAACATAAAATCATATACTGCGCAAGTGCGAGCATATTCATAAATAACGAGTAATTAACAATAAGCGCGCGAACATGAGATTTCTCTCATGCGCGAGAAGGGACTCTTAGGTATTCTAGGCCGTTACGTCTAACCACCTATCCTAAAGTCAACGAGCTCTGATACCAATCTGTAACACCCCGACCAAAGGCGGATTATACATCGGGGCGCCACATATTGTTTCATTACTCGTGACACTATTGGGTGTCAATATTTAATAAATACATTCATTCGCGCACGCGCAGAGTAAACACAGATGACATAAAACATCATAAATCAATATATTATAATCATAATATTCGAACAGCAAAAACTTGTCTTGATACATTTTAATCTAGGTCCAAAATAAAGAAAACTTCCTAAGTGTCCACAAGCTCCAGAACAGCTACTGCAAACCTGAACATGTGTTAAAATAAACGTCAAACACTTGCGTGTTGGTGAGAAATCAAGTTTAATACAATACATAGATAACAATAAATCCGCGCGCAACACGTGTATGTCTGGTGTTTAACAAGGGTGCAATCAGATTGTGATCAAGCCTAGATAGATCATAGCTCATAGTTCATAGTTCAATCCGTGCTCCCAATTGAGCACAAAAACGAGAAAACATCTGTGCAAGTGTAAACAAAGAAAACCGTAAACGATAGGTCTCCCGTGTTCATCTAATGGATCCATGAAAACTGCGGAATAGGCCGAACAAAGCGGTTAATGATACACACATACAAATAAACAGCCAAGTAAACGTCCTCAACACATGGGATACTGCGCGACTAAAGCTCATAAACAAGTTTAAGACTCTAAGTTTGTATGAACACATGAACATCCCAAAACATTAAAAGCAAAAAGGGATTAGGTACGAGATTACTCACTTGATAAACGATGCGGTGTAAGATAAAGCAAGAACCAACTTTAAACAAGCACAAGTTAACCTATAATTAAAGATTATTGTTTTAACGATCTGTTTTAAGTCTTGATATAAGTTAGCATAATTAAATTATTATATATAATATATATATTACCGGAAAAGCAGGACAGAACAGGGAGGAAGACGGAGGCAGAGAGGGAGGCGGCAGAGAGCAAGGAAAACAGGAGAGATTAAGTGTTTGTGTGTGTAGTGTTAGGAAAAATAATACTATTATTTATAGAGAAACCCTAGGAGACATGAATCCAGAAAAAGGGGAAAAGATTCCAAGACAAACAGAACAAGACAAAACAAAAGATAGCAAAAGATATCCAAAAGCAAGTAAAAGATATCAAAAGATATGGCAGCAGGGAAAAAGAGAAAAAGGCTGACAGGGAACAGTAAAAAGGCATGGGCGGTTCAGAAAAAGGTACTGGTCAAGCATGGCAAAAGCAGATCTCAAAAGATTATGTCAGTCACTTTTTCTGCCAACCAATGGGGTTGGTGCGCATGCTGCGCCGAAAGTAACTTTTCAGACATAAAGCAGATTAGGTCAACAGCACAAAAGATAAGACAACACAAAAGCAAACGGCTAGATTAAACAGAAGAAAACTCAAAGGGTTTAGCTCGAGAAAGCTCGAGCGCACAGGCAGACACAGAAGGTCAAGAGAGCGCGAGCGCGAAGGCAGACAGAACCAACCTTAACGCGTCGCGGAAAGAACTACATTTCTAGGCGCGCCGCGGGAAGAATCACATTTCTTAGCGCGCCGCGGGAGGAACTAAAATTCCTAGCGCGCCGCGGGAAGAACTATAATTCTTTGCGCGTCGAGGGATGAACTACGATTCTTAGCGCGCTGCGAGAAGAGTTCGTCTCGCGTATCGCTGAAACAGGTGGTCTTCACGCAGGATTCCTTGTAAGGGGTCTGGCGCGTGGAGCTGCGCAGACAACCTTAGGCGGGAAGGAACAAAGGACAAGCAAAGAGTTAGAAGAAAAAGAGGGAAACAAGGCTTAAGGGCGGGACGGCGACAAAAGGGAAATGAAGGCGGAAAGAGAGAAGGAGAGGGACGGGACGGCGGAAAGAAAGAGAGAGAAAGAGGGGGGAAGGAAAAGTATATTATTATTATTAAAAGTAAAATATAAGTATAAATATTAAATAATAAAAGAAAGAGATCGGGTCAGAGAAACGGGTACCTGGGTCGGGTCGGATCGGGGCAGATGTCACATGTTCTTCAAATTGTGGTGTTGTTCTTGAATTCTTCAAATCGACAACAACTCTAGGGTTGAGTTCGACGAATTCAAGAACAATACCACGAATTGAAGAATACACATGCGATTTATTGCATCAATTTCTTGAGCAAACATGGAAATGCATGATATTTGACCTTCTGATGTTGATTTCGACCCAGATGTTTGCTACGATATCCTAACTATTATGCATTAATCATATAAACGATTTTAGTTTTTTTCTGTATAGTTTGGTTTTAGAGAATTACCCTGATCACTTTATCAATGAATTCCATCATGGACTGAAGTAGCAAAAAAAAAACTGAATTAAATTAAACATAAAATTGACAAAATTTCAAACTTTGGACTGAAGTAGCAAAAGTATCAAACCACAGGGACGAAAATGTCCATTAACTAAAAGTAAACAAGAGAAAGACAAAAATACCCCTTAAACTAACGGAATAGTTGGATGTCGTTAGATGGGGGTGCAATTGGCTAATGTTTAAAACTATAAGGACTAAATTGACAAAATTTCAAACTTTGGACTGAAGTGACGAAAATAGCAAACCACATGGACGAAAATGGCCATTAACTCTTGTACGATTTTATTTATTTATTATTTGAAACAGCGTAACCTTTCTATCCGAACTTGGCAATGTTCGTTTTCAGTTCTTTCTAATAAATATTTATGATGTTGTATGTTTATGGTGGTGCATTGATATATAACTATTTTATTAAAAATTATATATTTTGGTTACTTAAACGTTCAAAAGCGTAGTTTTGGGTTCAAATTCTTGCAAAATTTGGTGAATGCAACTATGCAAGGCGAAAAGATTTGTTGTTGAAAAAAATTCTTCACTTCCACTTTCAAAGAAGCAAAGACCACTAATTCTTTGCTAAGTGATGAGGTGGCATCGGTAACCTTGCATATTTCTAGAAGTAGAAAATTGAGAATTTTCATTTTTAAATTATTAAAACGTTGACCACACAAAATTAAATTCCCCTCGTTTATTTGTCAAAGTAGTCCACCTACTTCTATGAATGATGGTCATAATCTCTTTGAAATCTTATTTGTTCCCAATTAATTTTTTTTTAATTTATTATTGTTTACAAGATAATATGTCAGGTTAACCTTTTGTTAGCAATTACGAGAGAAAATAAATACAAGTGTTAAGTTCAAATTCATATTTAAAGCATCTTAAAGAGACATAGGCCATATGCATAGCGTAAACTTTATTTTACCTTACATCTTCTTGATTACTAAAATATTTGTGGTTTTTTTCTGACTTTCATTGATGTATCAAATAAGACTAGAACCCAAAAATATTGATGGTATGGTAAGTTTTCTTTATAAAGAAACAAATTTTGACAATTGTAAAACAAAAACTTATAAATTTAAGTACGATTTTCTTTGAAAAAAATTATGGATATTGTTGGGTGGGAAATTTTGACCAATAAAATTAATTAAAAACCTTTTAGAGAGCAACTTGTGACCAAGAAGATATGCGAAGGAAGTCCAATTAGTTCATCCCAACATAGCCATCCCAACCCGGTTCAAACTTAGCCACAAAAAACTTGAAACATTAAATAAAGGGCCTGAAAAAAGTAAAACAAAAGAAAAACGAAAGGTAATGACTAATGAATTAAATACTTATAAATATTACATCTCGCATTTTTCTTTTGATATCTAGAAGTGCATGTCGCGTTTAATTATAAAATCTTTTATGTACTTTTTTGCACTATCTGTTTAAAATTGTTCCGTTTAAAAAAAGTCTACTAAATTGTTATTCTTTTACGTTAGTGAGTTTCTAAAATCTTACCTGTTTTTTACGTCATTGACTTGTTTTCCTTAAACACTTAATACAAATTTAATTATAGTGATAACTTTACACTTAACGCTTTTTTGTTACGCGACACAACAAAATACCCAAATCAAAATCTTTGATCCGTGTGACCTGAATTCGACTTTTTAATATAATCATGAAATTGAGATTATAAATTCTCTCTCTCTCTCCATAACTTAATAAATAATATATACATAATAAACAATGAATTCTAATCATAAAAACTTTTACATACAATATGATATTGTATTCATATCAAAGACTAGCTTACAAACATTATGTGAAACAATGATTACTTGTCTACTTGGAATGAAACGATACAAATAAAATTATCAACCAATAATCTATGTCTTCAAAAAAACATGTAACGTGAAGAACATTAACTCAAATCAATAAACATTTATGTATCCGATTTTAAGTTGTTTACACTTTACAGGATAATAACGCATAGGATAATTACCCGATCGATGTGATACCTTTGCTTGTCTTATATAAGCATGATTCTCTAGTTTACTTTTCATTGAAGGGATGATGTGTTGTGTACACTCATAATCATATTAAATCAATTTAAATATTAAAAACTATAATACATCACTAGAAATAGTATTCTGAAACACTAAGAAAGCATTAAATGTGTATTTGGTAAAGATTTAGCATAATCATATATTATTGAAAAAAAGTCATTATATATTATATACTAGATTTTATCCCCCGTATTACGGTGCTTGTTTTACATTATGCGTTTTTAATATTTATATATGTATATTTGGATTTTAATTTATTTATTGTAAGAAAGTTAATAATTAGTATACTTGAGGTTTGATGAAAAAATGGTTTTACAAATAAATGATATGTTATAATTTGGTTTAAAAGCTATCTGGATTTAGTGACACCCATTACCCGTTTATTTTCTTTCTTATAAAATTGTTTCTTAATTATAAATAATATATGTTTTTTTTAAATAAAGTAGGATATTAATTTTTAGTATATCCCTATTTTATAGGATTTTCATATTAAATATTTTATGAGAAATTTTTATTATAATGAGATTTTATAACTCGTTTAAGAGCTATCTGGGTTTGGTGAGACCTTTACTCATGAATTCGGGTTAAATGCGTGAGAAACCTTCATTTACAAATAAAGCAATCTGATGGCTTGAGAGAATGGTTGTTTTACATTTTTCGCTTTTTTAATATTTACTTTTTGAATTTTAATTTTCTTTATTGTAAGAAAGTTAATAGTATACTTAGGGTTTGATGATGAAAATGTTTCATAAATAAATGATATGTTATAACACGTTTAAAAGCTATTTGGATTTGGTGACCAATGACCCGCTTATGTTTTTTACTATAAAATTGTTTACTAATTATAAATAATATCTTTTTCTTTTTAAACTGGATATTAAATATATCACTGTTTTATAGGATTTTCATATTAAATAATTGGTAAGATTAATTTTTAATTTAGTGAGATGTTATAACCTGTTTAAGAGCTATCTGGATATTAAATATATCACTGTTTTTAGTGAGATTTTCATATTAAATAATTGGTGGCTTCCATAAAAGAGGGGGGGGGGGGGCGACCACATCGCGATACTTAGGATTTTAGGAGTTTCGTTTATATATATTATCGATTATTATTTAACTATATACATGAATGCAGTAAGAATAATTACAAATGATAGTTTATAAAATCATATTTATTGGTTGTGGTAAAAAATAGTAATTTCAATAAACCGGGCGTTGCTAGCATAATGAAAACCTTTTTAGATACCGAGTATTACAATACTATAAAAAATAATTGGAAATGTAACTTGATAGATCAAGCTATATTTGTTAACTTAATCAAACAGTGTTGTTGTCTATTGCTTACTTTGAATCGGCTTCACCGGACAGGTCGGTAAACCCGGGTGATAGTAAAACTCAGGTTCATTCAATTATGTCACTTTATTTTCTTATTCAAACAATAAAAATTCAATTATGTGACTTTATATTCAAACAAAAAAAAATTCTCAGTTTAAAGTTCTTGAGCAGGATTCTAACCTCTGCACAGCATTGCCACCCCAAAGTGGCGTAAAGAAATTCACACATGACACCCCACCAAAACAGTTAGATAATAATTTCGTTCCACAAATCTACTTATATAATACAAAAGGCCTTAGAGATTTTTTTTTTTGTTACACCAAACTTCTCGGTTATACTATGTGACATTTGTCAATTTCGGGTTATTTTATACTTGTATTCTTAATGTAAACCCGACCTGTTTTGTATCCCGAACCTTTCGATATTATCAAAATGATGAATTGTATGTTAAATATTTATTTTATAGTTGTTGGATAAAAAAAAACCACCCTTTTCGGTTCTTAAAATTCCCCGAAAACGCTCAAAACGAACTCCAGGGACTAAAACTACCAAAATGGAGACTTGAAGGACCCATTTGTAGTTTGTGCTTTCTTGGGTCTATAACCAACCCATTTTCATTAAACACCCTTTATGAAAGACCCATTCAACTTACCCTATATATACACACCCATCTTCTTCATTTGTGCTTGCTCATTTCTCTCTCAAATTCTTGAATTCTAAGGTTGTTCTTCATAAGCTAATCTTTCATTTTAACTAACTTCTCAATACTTAAAGCTTGATGTTACAACATATATATAATATACACTCTTTGTTTACCTTCGGTCTTTCATTTCTCCCGTCTCGGCCGGTTGAAATGTCGGGCTAGTAAGGCAAGGTTACATGAAGGACTTTGTAGTCCTTGTTTATATATTTAACAAATCTAACCATATAACTTGTTATACTTGCTTAACTCCTACATATTTTAGTTTATTGTTCATATTTGTCAATGTCCATGGTATTGGGTATGTGGTGACTAGCCTCGGTTTCATCTCGAGTTGAGAACCGAACCAAAAACCGAACTTTTGTTTAAAAGCATTATTGTTAAATTTTTGAATGTAAAACTTGAGTATTATTATTTATAAGTTATTTTACAAGTTCCATGGTAATTGGGTATGTGGTAACCATCCTCGGTCTTATTCTGAGTCAATGACCGAACCAAAAACCGAACTTTTGTTTAAAAGCTTTATTGTTAACTTTTTGAATGTAAAACTTGAGTATTATTATTTATAAGTTATTTTATAAGTTCCATGGTAATTGGGTATGTGGTAACCATCCTCGGTCTTATTCCGAGTAAAGGACCGAACCAAAAACCGAAACTAAACCGAGTTCACTCGCTCAAGACACACAAGTGTGTTTTTAGCCACCAAAACTCATATTTTTCTTCAAGATTATATTTTAAATCAATTTTAGTTAATTTCTAAACATACTTGGCATGTCGGTAACCAACTTGATCTTATAACAAGTTCGAACCGATAAGGTCGTATACTCGCTTAACGAACGTTAAGGTTCTTCACAATAGAACTACATACTTGGTTAAGTCTATTTTGATTTTATTGGGTTATCTCATAACATTTATTATTTTGGGAAGTTAACTGTGAGCTTGGTCAATTATTAAGTTTCGAACCGACAAACCCGAACACTCGTTTAAACCTCGTTTTGGTATTCTTATAACCAAGGGTTTTGCAATATCGCATTTTAACCCACATTATTACTTAACATAGGTTGAGTAAAAAAAATAAAAAAAACTAACGAACAGAATACCGAGACCCGGTTTCGAGTAAACTTATTTTACAAAACTCGTTTCTTTAATTTCTCAAATATTTACATTTTAAATCCTAAACTTTATTTATTTACTTTATTTGTCATGTATTTTATTTTAAACCCTTCCAAGACTACCTACTAACACAAGACCCGTTTAATATAGGTCTTGCTCGTTAAACCGATCTCTCCGATTATTCACGACACTATCTTTCAAGTTACTTGTTAATGCGAGTACTTTTTCATCCCCCGTTTTCCATCTTTCGTTTTGGGGGTGACATTTGATACTTATTCAAATTCAAATGATTTATACTTGAGTCTTAAACCACAACACGTATTATATATGTTTACTTAAATAAATGCCCGATTTTGTGTTATATGCTTTACATGATTATGTGCAAATTCTTGAATGCTAAGGCGGGTAGCCTCATCAAAGTATGATCATACGTTAATTCCGAGTATATATGGTATCCCCATATAGAAAGGTGTCGTCAATGTATTCTTATTGACGATTTCATTATTTTCGTCAATGTATTCTTATTGACGGTTCGTCAATGTATTCTTATTGACGGTTTTATTATCTAAATTGTTGCTATTATTTATTGTTTTTATATACTAGTTGTGGATTTCATACTATATACTTATTGTCCAAAACTATGAAAATTGCTCACCAACCTTCGTGTTGACAACCTCTATTTTATGCAATGTTACAGGTTTGATGTTAGCTTGATTGGATTACTTGAAGAAACTTATTATCTTGGCTTTAGGATATTAGAAAATAAAAGAACAAGTTATTTGTTTATCTATCTATTTGGCATTTTGTATGAACAATTGTTGTGTTATTTGTGATGATATGGATTTAAATGAGTTGTTAAATATTGTAACTTTATAGTGTCATTGTGCAATGAGCAATCATGTTGTGCCTCGACGTTTCCGCCTTCATTGGTCGGGGTGTGACATACTAATTAATTAGATAATTAGTGGTGGAGTGAAAGTTGTTGTCGTGTCAACATGGCAGGTGATTTGGCGGTGTTTAGGCCTGCAAACGAACCGAATGTTCGGTGAACTGTTCGTGAGCCGTTCGACGGGAAGTTTGTTTATGTTCGTTTATTTAATAAACAAGCGCATGAACACATGCTCCGTTTGTTCATTTACATTTGTTTATTATGTTCGTTCATCTTTGTTCAGCTATGTATATTTAGATTTTAAATAAACGAACACAAATGCTCATTTTTTAAATAAACAAACATTAATATAAATATTTGTTCGATTAAGTGTTCGTTCGATTCGTTTACAGGCTTTCATTATTCATATTGATACACATCAGTCGCAATCTCTAGGCTCTGCCTGTGTTCGTTTGTGTACGTGAACTGTTCGTGAAGACATTCATTTACTTAATGAATGAACACGAACACAAAATCTCGTTTGATAAATGTTCGTGAACCATGAACACATGATTGCCTTAATAAACGAGCACGAACAAAACCTTGTTCATGTTCGTTTACAACCCTAGCGGTACTAGAACAACATTGTCTTCAACAATATTGAGAAGTTGAATAAACTATTTTTTATTCTATTATTTACTTTTTTTATTTTTATTTTTGGGTTGTAAATAGGAAGCGTAAGGTTAACTAGATGGCTTAGCTGCAAAACTTTAAAGTTAGTGTGAGTTTGATTAAGACAACATAGTCTTGTTAAATTGGGGCAACGGGACTCTTCAAATTGAAGAATACGGTGGTAAAAAAAAAGGGTAGTTTAGGGTTATTGTAATGGTCTCCCGGCTTACTTCTTGCCTTTTATAAACTTAAAAAAATCAAATTGTATTTATTAATTATAAAAAGATTAAACCTAATATTTAAGATCTCGTATAAAGTCGTTAAAAAAAAAAAGATCTGGTATAAATAAAAAAGAAGTATTTGGATGAATAAAATATAGTAATTAATGCGTGTATATTTTAATAAAAAGGTAAAATAAGTCAATAAACTCCTAATACACATCTCTTTATTAAATAATAAATCGTTGATTTGAAAAGGTTTGAAAATCATATTATATGTTTTAGAGTTATCAGCTGTTTGATTTTATACTGTTGAACATGGGACCTTCCATTGGTATAAATTTTTCTTTTCTTTGTCAACGAATATTCTTTATCTTGTAGCCAAAGAAAAGAATTGAAACTCTGGAAATCTATGGCGTCACGGCTGATATAAGTTTTGATGACCCCTCATAGCTCTAATTAATGTTCGAGTAAATTACATGTTTATCCATTTGCTTTGGTTCGGCTATAATCATAGTATTATCATATTATAAAATACGTCAAGTTGTTCCACATAGAAAGATAAAAATGAAAATAATCAGAACTGAGAAGAATTTTAATAAAAAAAACCACTTAAAATAATAATAAATTAATAAAAAAATAATAATTCAAAAATTAATAAAAAAGTAAAAAAGAACATAAAAATGTTTTCATTGTATTCCTCGTTCTAAAAAAATGTTAAGGAAAATAGATGAATGTTTTTTTTTATTTATCATTTTGTTTTGTGTTTATATTCGTCATTGATTGTGTCTTTTTTCCTTGACATTGTGTCTTTTTTCTTCTTGATATTGTGTTATATTACTTAACATAGTGTTATATATTATTCGGTATAACGGTATTGTGTTATATTTTGCAATCTATTGTATATTTTTTTATTTATAATTGTGTGTTTTGTGTATTTTCGTCATTGTGTTTTTTTCTTGGCATTGTGCCTTTTCGTCTTTTTTTTGGGAAAGGGATGACGGGGGAAACATTTTTCTTTTTTAATTTATTTTTATTTATATTTTGAGTTATAATTTTGTTATTATTATTTTTGAATTTTTTTGATATTTTTTATGTCACAAATCTTTCTCACACTTCTCATTTTTGTCTCCCTTTGTATTTTAACATTTTCCTTACATAATTATAGCAACTTAGTTTTTATAACTTTTCAAAGGTGTTTGGGTAAGCTTCTAAAAATTACTTATTTGAATTTTGAAAAGCAAAAACTGTTTAATAAAACTTTATTTTAAAGCTTCAAAACCTTTTAATTGGAGCTTTTCAAAATTGCTTTTGTTTTTCAAAAATCAAATAAACAACCAAAAAGCCTAAGTATCCATTGTATAAAAATGTTATTTAGGGTTTTGTGAATTGTAACATATTTAGCTTTGCCTCTGTTCCCCTTGTATGAGGGTATTATAGTTATATCCACATGTTTTGATTTTATGGTTTGTGTTGGCCGGCCTATGTGTGTTTTGGTTTAGAGATTTAATGAGTTAAAGAGAGAAGAGACTTGCACGGCAAGGTTAACTTACAGTTTTTACTTCTTTTTTTTTTTTTTTTTTTTTATCTGCCATCTCATATAGCAAAATTGTTGAATGATATGCTTTTTAGAAAGTTCCGCCATCTGTGATGGTGGTTTGAGAAATTTGGGTTATAACTTAAGACTTGAATTTTGCAGCTCTATCCTATGTGCGCACGTGACAAGTTTGGGTGAGATCCGATATTTGAAATGGAGGAACCGGGCATTCATCATAAGCTTTAATTTTGCCAAGAACAATTTCCCAAGTCACCCCTATTCCGTCAACTCAGATGACAAATCAGCATAAACCATGCAACCACCATTCGCCATTCTGGAAATCTGAAGAAGTTCCTTTCTCTGCCAAAAATGGATAAAACTCGGTTAAGATGACGTGATGGTCATAGAAGATGATTTAATCATAGGACGAATATTGTTGATGGTGATGTTGTGGTCCTAGTGGATGATGGTGATGTGGCAGTTGTAGGTATTGGGTAGATTATGTATTTTGGATTCTAGTAATTGTTGATTTCTAATAAATAAACCTCTTTCTTTGTTTAACCCAAATAAAATCATTCACCTCAATCTTTTGGATTAACTTGGATAGATGCAGTCTTGTTATTTCTAGCACACCAAATGCATCACCATATTAAGAAAGAAACCATGCTATATACCAGTATACCGCTAAGCCAGAAGACCTATGGTATGTCCAATATGTTTAAGAAGATTAGTGTACAAATTATATGTATATATATTAATTGAGAAGTTATTTTGATACTGTTGTAGTGATAGCCTTTTTGATGCATATGTTACAAGTATGTTATACATCAGAAAGATGACACGTTTAGTGATACGTGTTATTTACTTTCTTCACTTATCGATCTCTTCAATCTGTTACCTTTATCTCATCTTTATTTCTCTCTCAAACTCTTGAGATCTCAACTGTCTCTCACCTCTCTAAAAGCTCCCTGTATTGACTCTTTTCCCGCGGCCGCCGTGGGTTTGTAGAGAGGGAGCGACGGTGATTCAACAGATGGTCGTTGACGGTGGCTATAGCGACGAAGGCTATGACTCTGTTTTTTGCACCACTAAGATTGTTGCCGGGTTCGTTTTACGAACCCTAGGCGGCGGTCGTCTGCTGGTGGCAGTGCCCCGGTGATCATTAATGGTAACAACATGACTGTTTGCCTGACGTTGTCGGCGGTTCTGACCGTCTATGGCGGCGGCGGTGACATTGAGTCTGTTGGTTTATGTGGCGGCTTAGCCTGTCGTTGCCGACGGCTAAGGTAGTCTTAGGCGGCGGCGACGTTGAGGTTCTGTCACATTTCGGCAACAACTCCAGCCACAGGTGGTGACGGTTAGATGAGCTACGCATTCGGTGGCGGCTTTGTAAGTTGAAGGCTATGATGATACCTCTCAAATTATCTGAGCCTCCTTAACCATGATAACTCTGTGATGATGAGCTTAGCTTCATCTGAGAGCTATTTGTTTCTTTGATATTTTTCGATTTGTGTTTTTGATGAAATTTTCATTGCCGTTATTTTTTTCGTTGTAACATCCTTCGTCTACATTCAGTTATATGATGAATTGCTTTTTTGTTTGGTGTTTTGCGTTTAAATTCGTTTGATTGATATGAGTTGTATGTTTTAATAGTTTGGTGTATAAACGATTTGTACTCTGGATAGCGATTTCTCCTCTACAGTTTTGATTGTTTTGACCTTATTCCAGTAATGTTTTCATGATGGTTATCTTAGCTTTAGTTCAGTTGATAGTTTTGCTTTAAGATAGTTGTGGGTGTGATAATTGTGATTTCAATATGGTTATTTTGGTTGACCAGAAATTCGGTAAAAAAAAAAAGAAGAAACAAAAAAAGGGTGATAGACATGGTGAAGTGTTGGTGTGATTGTAAAATATACTATGGATTGGGGTGTGTTAAGTTGCGAAGTTCAAATACGTAAAGACTGATATCCGGATCATCAATTTCATGCCCCGCCGTAAAACGCGGGTAAACCTCCTAGTTACTAACAACATGAAAATCATCATGGGCAATATCGTGAAATACAATGATTTTGGAAAAAATAATGAAAGTAAAACGTCTAAGCGACTTATAGTGGACCACAAGTTGATATCTATAACTCAAAGTGAATAAACTGATATATTCTGTATATATATTAAAATATGAAAATACAAAATGCACTAACTTTTATTACATAAGTGGCAAATCTAGAAAAAAAATTAATTAAAAAGATTTGTTTATGAAAGCCAATACATAAAACGAAGAAAAAAAATTACCTTAAAAATATACTTCGCAAGGAAAGTTGAAAGATGGCGTGTACCACCTCAATCTATGCTAGTCCGCCCAAGAAAATAAAAAACTAAGGTTGTGCGTTGTGGTGTCGCCACTGGAGCCGCAAGTGGCCGGCGCTAGCCACGTCGGTAGTGAACATCACAACGGCTTGGCGTGAGTGGTGTCGCGAGCGAGCAGCCACGACTGGACTCGTGGGTGTTGAAGTGAACGTTGGGAATGGAATGTTTTGGGAAATGTATTGTGAGTTGTGACCGTTGAAGCCTTTTTTTTCTTTTTATATTTACCCAGTGGCGGAGCCAGGAATTATTTCCTGTGGGTTTGGAATTTCTCGATACTCGATTATTTCCGCTGTCAAATTTTTCGGGCCTAACGGGCAGTCATTCGTCCAAATAAATAAAACGCAGTATCGCTATTATAACAAATTCCCACTATATCACAAAAACAACGACAAACTAGCTGAAGAAAATGACACTGTTGTCTATCTCTAAAATTCAAGTCTTTGTTTTTTCGACGGGGAACGGTAAAATGTTTCCGGAGATTTCGTATTATTTGGTTCGCTTATTGAAAAAGAATAGGTTCGCTCGTTAAATCATACCTATAAGCTATATATGAAACCGGAAAATGACCGGGTTCGGCCGAACCCGGTGTGGTCTATGTGGCTCCGCCACTGTATTTACCTATATAAACAAATACTTTCAAACACCAAAAAACCTACAAAAAATACTCAATCATTCTACTCATTTCTCTCCAATACACCCAATGACAAACCAAAAATGCAATGGAATTCCTTTTCTTCTTCCGACTGTTTGAAGGAAGACGACCTTATTTTCGAAGCCGGGAGAATAACAGTTAACCTGTGGTTTGAACGGTTTCAAGGACGACAAAGACTAACAAGACAACCACCTCTACTCGTCGTGATTGAGTGGGTGCTAATGAAACTTTGGTACGTCACTATTTTAGCCCGATCCCCTTTATGACGAAGAACATTTTAGGCGTCGGTTTCGAATGAGTAAACGATTATTCGTGCATTTATCTAATGATTTTCGTATCGGTATTCTTTTTTTCAACAAAGAGAAGATGCAAGACGTAGATCAGGTTTCACGACCTTCCAAAAATGTGCAGCTGCTATTCATCAACTAGCGCATGAAATTTCGTCAGACGCAATGGATGAATACCTAAAAATGTTTGAAAAGATTTCGCGAGACTCGCATCATTTTTTCTATCAAGGTATACATATATACATATATGTTTCGTTTAGTTAATTTTTATGTATTGTCTGGGGGTTTTACTTGACAATATTTATGCATAGGGATCATATCGATTTACTCACGAATATATTTGCGCAAACCAACTTTGTATGATATCCAACACATATATGAGGTGCGCGGTGAAAAACATGGTTTCCTCGAAGTGCTCGATAGCATCGATTGCACGCATGTTGGATGGGATATGCGTCCTACGGCCTGGCGAGGTCATATCCACTGGGGTGATCACCCCGATCCCAGTATTATACTTGAGACGGCGGCCTCCCATGATCTTTGGTTTTGGCATGCATTTTTGGTGTTTCCGGGTCAAACAATGACATAAATGTTATCGAACAGTCACCGATATTCGATGACATTATTGACGTGATTGAGCCAACACAATCGTTTTCTGCGAATGGGGTTCAAGTCAAACATGGTTACTACCTGGTTGATGAGATTTACAATGATGGTTGATGAGATTTACAATGAATGGTCGACGACTGTTCAAGCTTACGTCTCCAGTTGAAGACAGAGGAAGTACTTTAAGAAGAAGCAAGAATCGGCACGTAAAGATATTGAGAGGACGTTTGGAGTTATGAAGAAAAAATTTCATTTGATTTCGAGGCCACTACAGTTTGGTCAAAGGAGAAAATAATGGATCTCGTCTACACCTGTATAATTCTACATAACATGGTTCTTGAAGACCAAGGTATGGCTATTTGTCAAAACTACCAAGGTAATGTCTCACGACCCGAATCGACAATCACCGATGATGAAAAACTCCAAAACGTCTTATATCTCAAGAACCGCGATGTCCACGAAAACTTTCTTCATGAGTTGGTTGAGCATTTGTGGGCTAGACGTCCAGATGATCATGTACTAGACTAAGTATTATTTGTTAATATTTTTCTTTTAATGTAATTTTAGCTATTAGTTTCTAAATTTAGAAGACAAAATTAAATAAATAAATAAATCAGATAATTCGTTGAAGCCACCGCTCGCCTGGACCGCAACAGGCTTAGACAGCTTCAACAGTGGCTTCAGCGATTGTCCAGTCGGCATCCAGTCAACATTGCATGACATAATCTTATTGGATGAATTCGGAGTCCGGCTTCAACGATATCACAAAGTCTAACAAACATTTGAGTTTTAACATGTAAGATAATCAAACTGTGAGCCTGTCATTTAAAGCAAGAAACCATCATAATGCCAGTAAGATGCAATGAACAACGCATATTCGTAAAAAATCTAGCATATATTTTCAACTCTTTTAATTTAAACGTTTAAGTTTCTTCACTCAAACTAAGCTATCTTGTTAGGTAATACCAGAACATATTGTAAGTGCAGCCAAAATGGATATAATAATATTTAATATGAGTATGAGCAATAAACTATTACATAAGAGATAGAGGGTGCGTTTGTTTATATAATAGTCACGAGGATCATGAAGCTTCAAGCATCAACCATTATTTATTTGAATCCTTGATCGTCACGTCCTATAGTTTCTTGTTGACCACGTGAATCTTCTAACTCACTTTATTCGCTAATAACATTTAAATTTGAATTCTTTAATCTCAATGTTTGAATATTTTAATTACATGAAACAACTCGAATCGAACACGTATATTGTAAAAGTATATGTTATCCATGTGTCTATATATCAAATGATGACCTTTTACTTTTCTTTTCTGATGAAAAGATTAATAAAACAAATGAAAAAGAGTAACAATGACTGTAACCTAGAGGTGGGGATATACATATGACGCTATTTAAAAATAACATATTCACCTAAACTAATTTGGATTAGGTTTAGATCATATCTACAAATACAGGTTAAGCGGTTGTCTCAGGTCAACTCACGTTGAACTGTTTTTATAAATTTTTGAAGTGAATTTTTATTTAAATACTTAATTCGGTTGCCAATTTATGTCAAAATTTATAAGTGAAATGAAGTTGGCTTCTATGGTATAACTGTATAAGTGTAATTGTTTTACATATATTTTTAACTTCGAGCATAAACATATAATTTTAAAGTAGTAATGGTATGAAAAAGTTAAATCCAGGTATTAAATAAGTCATGTACGTGTCACCTTGTAAATACTCAAGTCAAGCAAGTTAATTGAACTTTTTTGTGTGTAATTTGTATCATGTTCAACCCATCAATTCATCAGCAAGAAAACATGACCTATTTAATATCGTAATAATTATATTGGTGGAATGTCATATCACATTTGTATGTGAATTTTAAAAGAATTTGAGAATTTTGACGGGAAAAAAACAAGAAAATAACCTATTATGATTCAAAATTAAATAATCTAATAAAAATTAGGGGTCAAAACTAGTAATTTTTAAATACTAAGCTACTATTTTATGTTTATATAAGATCCTTTAAAAAACCTAATGGTGGCATTAAAAATAGCTGTAATCTAAGCGGCAAACGACATCAAAATTGAAATATTTTGTTAGAAATTTTCTTGGAGAACTCATAATTAAGTTACGGTAAAACTAATTAACCGGCCACACTTTAAATATCAAAGAGTTTCATAAAAATTAAATAATTAAGGTCGTAATTGATTTAAAAGTTCCGATTAGTCAAATCTTTTGTTAGGTGAAAATAGAGGTGCACGTTTAAACCGGTTAACCGGACCATCTCTAACCGGTATTTATCCAGAAAAAACCGGCGGTTAGTAACCAGTTATACATTTTGGCCCAGGAATTGGTTAATAACCGGTTACAAAACCGGTTAACCGAAACCGTAGGTTTTAAATACTTTTTTTCAAAACCAATTTTTTTCGGGTTATTACCGATTAACCAGTGGTTAGCCGGTTCGGTTATACCCGAAACCGGTTATACAGGTTAGGGTTTTTTTGCTTGAAAACCAGTTAGTACCCAACCTGAGTAACCAGTTAATTAACCCTTGACCACTAACCGGTTATTAAATTAACTCGTTTTCAAATAACCAGTTTGTGCGTGTGTACTGTGTAGGTGGAAATGGGTTAAAGGTAAGCTGAACTGTTTGGGCTGTAACTAAAAATAATTGGGCTCACAGACGAGCCTTGTTCTAATCTAAGGACCCAAGATTAAAAGAAGAAAAACAAATTTAAAGATGTTTTGTTTTGGGCGGGTAAGAAATTGAAATAACCGACATAATCGAACCTAATCATAAGCTGACTTTTATCAATTTTATGAACAAAATTTTTTGTTCGGTTTCGGTTTTTGCATATACCAAAAACCAAACCAAATTGTAAAAACTAAACCGACTTTTATAACCGAAACTGATCCTGCAAAAAGCAACTTTTAATATTTAATTTATAGGTTATACTTTTTTTGTTTTTGGATGCTAACTACATTATTAAAAAAGATAATAAAAATAAACTGTGTAGCCAAAAAATTTAGACCCCAAATGTAGAGGTGTACAAAAAACCGGTTTGGGACCGGTTTTAGGCAAACCGAACCGAACCGGTTTGGGTTTAAAACTGGTTTCACCCAAACCGGTTCCCAACCCGACCCAAACCGCCAGTTTCAGGACCGGTTCCCCTTAAGATCTATAAAGCCGGTTTTAAAACCGAACAGGTTTGAGAAAAACCGATTTAAAACCGGGTTTAAAACTAGTTAAACCGGTTTTAAACCGAACCAAACCAACGTGACCAGGTCGGCCTATCTTGTGTCTAAACCAGTTTATAAACCAAACCGGTTTGAGTCAAACCGGTTTTGACCAGCCGTTGACCAAACCGGTTCGGTTTATAAACCGGTTCGGTTTGTGTTTAAAACCGGTTTTGTACACCTCTACCCAAATGTGTAAATAGGCCCAATGTTTTAAACCCAAATTTATTATATATTTTTCGGCCCAAAAGTTTTAACCCAAATTGCAAAGCTAATCCAACCCATTGTGAAAACCGGAAAAACTAAAGCTAAACGGTTTTCAAAACCATCAAAACGAATACGACCCCCAAACCGACTCATGCCCGCCTCTAGAATATGCAATGCAAGAATACGACCGAGACCCTATAAATAGAAAAAAATTATGAATTTTTATTAATCAATGAAAAATAGACTCTTTGGGTGATAATGCTAAATTTATCTAGTTTTATGATTGGCTAGTTATTCTTGTGTGATCTTGCATATGTATTCAGTTTGATTATGAACATCTGGTAGACATGAGCGTATTTTTACTAGCAAACTTGATTATGTTCATGTGATTAATATATTTATTCACTAGGTTAGGTACCTGTGTCTTACACAGGTTGGACAACTAAACTTCTATAAGGGATAGCTTTTGATAAATAAAGCTGAGTAATACATTAAATAAGTACGAAGTTAAATTATAACTACTATTCACAAACTTAAAAATAAATCATAAATCTCTAAATACTTCTTTCGATAAACATTAGATGATACACTAAAAATATGGTAGCAGCTAAAGTAAAATAGTTTTATGAGAACATACAATCAAACAAAAAGAACCATCATCAATAGAAGAAAGCTTTCGATCAGTCAAAGAATGTACAGTAAAAGAGAATCAATAAGGTTTTGATCGGCAATATATGGATAGAAAGAAAGAGATTACGGTTACAGTGGAAAACAAGGCGGGTCGTATTCAGTTAAAGATCCACGTGCTTTTATCAGTGAACCCGCTAGAAGCTAAAATATTTCATATGTGTGTAAATGTTTTCTTATATATAAAAAAATGATATAATTTATATTAGACAAGTTAAATAATGAAAATGTTCATTTATAAAATGTTTTATAAAGAAACAACGTTTTTTTAAAATATAAAATACGTTTTGTAAACACAATCAAATAAATCATTAAACAAAAAATATATTATTAAAACTTTAAAAAGTATGTATAATTAATGTATAATTAATAGGAGAGAGGCGGAAAGAAATAGTAAAATGCATAAAAGATTGACATATGCCAGAAGAAAAGTTTTATTTATTATATAGTATAGATATAGATTAATAGACAAACTATTTTGAACGCGCCATTGCATCGTTTATGCTATTAGTTTGATCTAAATTATTATGACCCATCTTACATCGTTAGTTATTTAGTTTAATATCATTAAAGGATATGTTGTATAATTGAAGCATCCATCACTTATCCGTCATTCATATGTTAAACGAAGTTATGTCTATGTAGCTTACCGCTATAGTAACTAAATCAAACTATATATAGTGTATTAGTGTTACCAAAACCTGAATTTGATCAGCTTTTTAGTTTTCTTGAGTTTTTGTGTATTGTTTGTCCGTCTTTCTTAGTTTTAGTCTCTAGACCTCTAGTGCAATCCAGGTTACATTAGTTGAACTCCAATTAACCAATTAAATCTTTTATGTTTTACTTTTCAGTTTTCGCAACCCAAAGAAATATGTAATACCAACCACATACTTGCCGTAGATACGATACTCTATTTAATCTAGGTTAGTTGAGTTTCTTGAATGACTAGCTTGACCGCATCAACAACGCTAGAGTGGTGATGGTGGCATCGATTGAACTATTTGTCGTAGATGATTGTTGATTGGATTTTAAGATTCAAAACGAGTGATTCATATCCTAATATTATAAAGATAAAAGATAAAAGACATTTCACATGATCACATCTACTCTCCATCAAATCTATCAAAACTATGTTAGTTTATTAAACATATGATTAAAGTTGATGTCACTCCAATTAAATGAATGTGCTTACTAGTTTCATAATAAACATGCAAAGACAGGCAAGTGTTTGGTCCATGAAACCCTTCTTATAAATCAAACCAAACCTTTGGCTTCCACACAAACATGGCCAACTTATGTTCAATCTTTACTCTTTCTCTTCTCACCTCCATGTCCCTTACGGTTCATGCCACCACAACCTTCTGGCGGAAACCCGTCAAAAGCAAACCGTTTAAGCTCGGATCAACCAAACTCAGCCACTTTCAGTTCTACTGGCATGACACCCAAAGCGGATTAAACCCGACCTCCATTAACATTGTCAACCCGCCGCCTACTAACGTAACGTACACCACGGGGTTTGGCATTATTAACATGTTTGATGACCCGCTGATCGCTAGGCCTGAAAATGGTTCAAAGATATTAGGACATGCTCAAGGTTTTTACGCGCTGGTTTCACAAGAGGAATACGCGTCTTTAATGATTATGAATTTTGTGTTTACGACCGGTAGGTATAGTGGGAGTACGCTGACGGTGATGGGGCGGAATCCGGTGTTTCAGAAGACGAGAGAAATGCCGGTGATCGGAGGTACCGGGCTGTTTAGGTTTGCTAGAGGGTATATTCATGCGACCACTCATACATTGAACACACAAACACGAGATGCTATTGTTAGGTACAATGTTTATGTTTTACATTATTGAAAGTGTTGTGTTGATATTATTTTAAAAAAGAGAATAAAGAGGCTACAATAAAAGTGTCATTTTTACATAGTTGCAATAGTTCAACATGAGAGAATGTTAATGTAATGATAATCAATGTGGAATGATATGCCATCTACGGTTTATGAGTAGTCTAATAAGAAGTATTATTAGAAGCGAATGCTATTGGCCCATTCAACATGTTAAACTTTAAACCGTGTTTATTATATTTAAATATAAATTTGACCAAACTTGACTTTGAGTAACGTCTAGGTATAGTTAAACACGTCCAATGATATATTTGAAATTTTATAAAATTGTGTATTTTAAAAAAACAACAAAATAAAGTAAAAATAATTATATTAAAATAATATTTAAAGCAAACTTTAAAAGAAATCTTGCGGACGATCGTCTTATGAACTTAGATCCCAGTGTTTTTGTAAGAGGAAACGCTCATGTGAGATCAATATATTAATTGCATGCTCATATTAAAGAGGAAATGTAAAGTATTAGACCATGTGTAGTGGATGAAGCCTCTATGGGGGTGTTTTACGTCGTGCGGCGTCACGCCAATATAAGGGGCTTTTTGACTAAAATGAGTGTAATTGATAGATCTCCTTCAAATAATTACCTTATTATTATTTTATTGTTATATTTTAATAAAAAAAACAAATAAACCAACAAACAATCGACTTCCCCCTCCCCCCAATAGTGCCCCGGGGACCGTGTTTCCGATGCTTTGGGGGTTTTATGAGATGGGAAGCGTCCCACTGCGTATGATCTTAAAAAAGTCAAGACATTTTTGAGATCCGAGAATCATTCCATGTAAAAAAAAACAAAGCTTCTTGCATAAGTTTTTATTTTTTTGCCATAACTTTGACATAGTCACACCTTTAAAAGATGAAATTTGGACGGTACAAAAGGTGGGCGTTGTTTATGCAGCACTATCTACCGTGTCCACACCCGGTGGCCTAAGGCATTATTAGATTAAAATTTAAAACTTAGACCACCAAAACCACATGTTACATACCCTACTATAAATTCATTAAGCTTAGGTCGACTTGAAACTCTAACCAAGACTTTTATATGTTTAATAGACTGCGTATCCGGCCCTTGTAACTGAGATGTATAATATTATCAACATACTTTATTCTTATACGACCTTTGGAATAAAAGTCTTGTATTCATGAAGTCTCGCAAATACTATTATCAACCTAGTTTATGTGTCCACTTGTTTTCCTTAAGCCAAAAGATCACCCACAAAGTATATTACAATTTATTCATGTTCTCTCATTCTCCAAGGTTCTTGTCCCATGGTCGGTGTTACGTGGCACCTTTGATTCGCCAATCCAAAATTAAAGAATCTCAAAACCTCGAAACGCCTATAACACTCTGAGTTGATATTCGGAATCCCTTTAACCAAAAATAAAGCGTCAACTTTCCCAATGTCAAGCAAAGCCACATATATAAAAATATATTTTGTTTTAAAAAAAATCCATTTTTCTTATATCAATATTTCGTTCTATAAATACACGATATTCATTTTTGATCTATAAAACACAAGCTCTTCATCTCTTATTTCATAAACCAAAGTTAATTCTTCCTCAAAAAACATGGCTAGGTACTACGACAACAATAACATATCATACTATAAGTATATCCGACAGCTTTCGATCCCGATTCATTTCTTCATCTTCTTATGTGTTGTTTTCATCCTCATGTGTGTCACTTGGTACGTAAACTACGAGTCAAAGGTTGAGAGTTTCATGCACAATGTGAAGATCCTCCTCATGATCACCCCTGTGGTGCTTTTGGTTATTGTGCACTGGCTTTCTAGTGGTGATAGACCGTGGCTGCCATTGTTGGTTCCATTGCCTGAGAAAGATTCGTTTCACCGAGCCGGAGGGTCTCCATGGGGTGTGGCCATTGTGCTTGTTTTCCTTCTTTATATGGTGTCTCATCAGTCTTCTTTTCATGAACGTTGGTTTAATCCTTTAGCGAGAAGATGAGTTATTATTGGTGTAAATCGTTTCTTGATTTGGGATGTTATGGTTTTTATTTAAGTGATTTTGTTTGTGTTAATTTTAGAATAGTGAATCGGATCATTTTTAATTACTAATGATGTTATTGATATATTTTTTTTTTTTTGAAAATTGACTTTCATTAAAAACAAACATAACCAACGACTATCACCAAGACGGAGAAAGACGCTGAAATCCAAAAACCAAAACCAACAATCACGTTACATCAAATAAACACCAACTTTTCCAATCCACTACCCCTATCTTAGATCTATTTTTGTACCAAAGAAAACCCAAAGATTTTATATCCGCAACCATTTCTGCCACCTTAGTGTTCTTGCCCGAAAAAATCTTTTCATTCCTAGCCCGCCAAATCCTCCAACAAGTAATGATGACAATTCCATGAATAATCAATCTCTTATTCCCCGACGCACCACAAACCTTATGCACTTCCATCAAATCATTGACATGAAAAACAAAAGATCTAGGGATGTTGCACCATGAACCAATCGCATTCCAAACGGCCATAGAAATGAAACACCCGGTTAACAAGTGCTCGAGCGATTCCTCATTACTCTCACATAAAGCGCAACTATCACATAAAGCGCAACTATACTTGTGGCTCGATTTTGATTTAGGGAAAATTCCAAAAATAAGTATTTATGAAAATATAGTTCTTATTTTAGGTATCATTAGTAAAAAATTCCAAAAATATGTATTATAAACTAGTCGTGACGAGTAGTTTGTAGAACCAATTAAAAGTTGTCAATGTGTCCTTAAACTAACCGTAACGAGCACGTTCACTAATCAATTACTCGTCACGACTAAATAAGTTTCATGTCTCGTAATCAACGCCCACGAGTTATTTATAAATCTTTTAGTCGCGACGACTAGTTTACCTGGTTTACATTCCCTACATGAGTAGTTTATTAGTAGTTAACTCGTCGCGACTAGTTTAACCTTATAATCTACTCTTCGCGACTAAGAACTTATGAATTACTCATGGGCGTTGATTACGAGACATGAAACTTATTTAGTTGTGACGAGGAATTGATTAGTGAACGTGCTCGTTACGGTTAGTTTAAGGACATGTGGCAAGATCGAATTGGTTTCTACAAACTACTCGTCACGACTAGTTTATAATACCTAATTTTGGAATTTTTTGCAAATGATACTTAAAAGTAGAATTTTGTTTTCATAAATGCTTATTTTGGGAATTTTCCCTTTTGATTTATATGTTTATGAATAAATGGGTTGCACGACATGACATGCTTAGCACGATTAATATGAAAGACATATGCCACACATTTAGCACGATTTAATATAAGTAAATGATTACAGTTATCAACACAACTCACTAAGGCAATTAATAATAGAAGTATATAACAAACACGATAAAATTAAAAAGTTAAAATTCATTAAATCCTTAACTATTTATGTTAACTGCTTTTTTTTTTTTGAAATGGTAAATGTTACTCCTATTCTGGCTCTTGCGTTAGCAAGTTAGGAGAGATAATTTAACTATATTTAATTATTTGTAAAACTATAAATCTATATCGGTTTGATAATCGGGTATTAAACGTGTCATGTCGACTTGTTAACTCATTTAACAAATTATTTAAAGTTTTTATTTGTGTCTAACCCAGTTAGACACGTTTTTAAGCATGTCGACTCATTCATGAACAAAAAGACCATTTTTAACTTACAAATGAGATTTAAATGTATCTTGTGGTTGACTTATTGACTCCTTTTGGCAAGACAAGAGCCCAACAAACATAATTTTAAATCAAAAACTGATATCACAAACATAATACACACATTTGGCTCATGAATGATGAACCAGCCATCAGATGATCACCTCACGGGTCGCTATTAGGAAGCCTGGTTAGAACCGAATGCTCTGGCTTGTGACCACATTCAAAGTCTAGATGAACAAATGCACGTTCAACCTCTGCAAGTTTTTCAATCTTAATTTGCAGCGTTTCTCCGATATCATGGGCTTCTTTTAGTGAAAGTTCTTCAGGCAGTTCAATATCAACCTGGTTCAAGAAATATAAGGAATTAACTTTGACTAACCACCATGAGCAACAAAGAGACCACAACCACTAACCTCCACAAAGTACAGAACTCCAAATGTGTATGCGCGAATCGTGTCAACTCGCTTCGCTTTAGGATGTCTTGTAACAAGATACGTCAGCTTTTGCAGGACTTCAGGGGGTGCTGACTGTCCTACTAATGAAACTGTGCAATCATAGAATTTCATATTATATCATATCATATCACAATGGTGTGCATGACATAGAAAAGACATATCCTTGATCAAAATAACCAAACCCAAACGAAAGCCTACAGTTTACTTTTATGTAAACTTTCTGTTCGGTTTTGATTTTGCTTGCATGTTATTAAAACCGAACCGAATTTATAGATTTTTCTTTTTAATTTGAAAGGTTAAGACTTAAGAAACTTATAAGAATTTAACAAGTAGTGTGACCCAAATATTTTATAGTAACCAACTAACCATTAATCATTAACTGTTAAAAAGATTTAGACCAAATTCAGTATTTAAGCCAAGTTTTTTTAGCCAAAAAATTCAACCTTAAATGGTAAAACCGAAACCGAACCGAACCCATACTGAAAAACTGAAACCATTTCAAAAACTCAAAAACCAAATTTTCGGTTTTTTAGTTTAATTTGAGCCCAAAACCGACCCATGCACACTGCACATCCCTATCATATCAATTATTTATGAGAAAAATAATCGAATAAAATGTCCCAACATGTTACTTAAGAACAGGCCAATCTGGGTTGCATTTTTATCTCAAATGGGTAAAATAAAAAAATGTGTATTTGATGTATGCAACCTCTTAATAAATGTAGGAAAAAAAGTAAAAATTGTTATGATCCTGCATTATCTACCTGCATTTTCCAAAACCGTCCCCGACCAGTTTACAATTGTGTAAACCGCAAGAATAATAGCTCCAACCGGGTCGATCCACCAGTAGAATTTATCACCAAGAACAGCAGCAACTAACCCAACTACATTTGTTACCACATCAAAGTAATGATCCTGTTACCAATGCACATTTAAAACTTAAAAATCACAAAATTCTAGACAATTTCAATGTCAGTAAAAACTAACCTTCGCATAGGCACGTACAATCTCATTTCCTGAACTTCTGCAGTATAACCATAACACAAGTTTGAGTATCGTTGCAGTCAACATAATTATGTATAACCATAACAGCTGAAGAGATGACATCTTCTCTGCGGGTTTGTTTTCAACTAGTTGCTCTACGGCCTCAATCAAAACCTGAAAGCCTAAAAGAATTCAAGATTCAACTTACTTTATTATTTTACTTAAATTTTTATGAAGATCATAAAAAGTAAAAACCAAGTGTAGCATACCAAGTGTGGCCATAATGGCAGCAAAGATAATTATTCCCACAGGCTGCACCCTGAGTTTGCCAATAGGGTACTTGTATAAGTTGATGCTTTGCATAGAAAGGTGAGTGAACCAAAGGATGCCACCAGCCATTAGATCAAGTAGTGAGTCCAGCGTGGATGCAGCTATCGCAATGGATCCGGTCTCTATTGTAGCAAAGATCTGTTTATGCGGTCGACATTTGACATAAACAGTTATGTGGTGCAATTATTAGCACACTATAATTAAATACTTTTTTGTGTTTTACACTGTAAATCCAGAATGTTTGAATATAAAATTGTAGCAAGAAAAAAACACTTATTATCATGTGTAATTTAACCTAAAATATCAAGCAAACTTGTGACATGTTTGGTAAATCCTACATCGACCTGTCAACAGAAAAAATATTGGGTCATGGGGTGTAACATTCGGCATCTTATACCAACTAATATTGTCCGACTTGATCATGAGGAGCTCACGGATTTATTTTTGTTACCAAGTGAAAACTTTCATTGATACCTACATTTGCATTTGGACTAAATTTGAAATTAAATTCGATTCAAATCCGAGTTGATTCAATATGAATTAACAAAAAGAGATATTATTTTAATTTGGAATCGGATCTAAAGCCATACATAATATAAATTCGAATAGAATGCATCCAATGCATGTTGATGATATTTGGGGCATACATTCCTTATAGCCCAACATCTCTCTTGTAGGAGTCACATAAGGAATGTTCGACCTCAAATACCGCTAACGTGTTTTGGCCGACGTCCGTATGATTCAAACTAGCAATGAAAAATTACCTTAAATGCCAGTAACAAAATGTTGGCATAATTAGAGATCTTCATAGCTCTTTCTTGTTGAATATGTTCATCCATATCTTCCACATCAACTCCATGATTAGATGATACTATAGCATCAACCTCCTCAAATGACTTCAATGTTGCAAATTGTTTTTCATAATAATCCTTTTCACCTATAAACAAACAAACAAACAAATAAATAAATATAAATAATCAAACAGTAATGATATGTTCATGATCAAAACCTTGAGTTAATAAAGGTGATGACTTGGACGATAACGCGAAAGATGACGACTCAATATCAACAGCAGAACGGACTTTATCGGGTAACCGAGTCAAGAACTCGGTTCTGAGTGAGTTCACCGAGTACCCTCGACTCAACCGCCGTCCGCGGCGACCGCCTCCGGGTGTTGATGGAGATAAAAGTGCCTCTTTTACGTCATCCATCTTCCCTCTATATAATATAGCTCTGAGAGCACTAAGATGTTTATAGAGTACTTAATGATGACAATAATATAACAGTGTAGTTAGATTCTATAGTTTATGTTAAGGTTTTTTTTATGAGAAGAGAAGGACAGTGATTCAATTCATGCCATTTTGTAAACCTGCCAACCCAAAGGAGGTAGTTGACCTTTGCACCTCATGATTTTAGCTTGTTTTATGTGTTATTATTATTATTAACTGTAATATTTGATATTCATGAAAAGACGAAGTTATTGAAGAAAAATATAAATTTTGAATAAACGAAATACTAGAGTTTTTGTTGAAAATGATTTGTAGGAAACTTAATAAAAATTTTAAAATAAATTAACTCTGAAATTATATAAATAAATGTGGTTTAAAAAAAACCCCACATAGACCATAACCGAAATTCTATCTAAAGGATACATAGGCACATAATAAACTCTTGCCTAAAATAATCTCATCAAACATGAATTAAAAAAAAAAAAAAAAACAGTCTGCGAACCAATGATACAAGGGTTGAAAAGCTAACATCTTTATTTTTTTAGCATTATACTCGATCACGGATTTCCAAGTGTCAATGACAACAATAACAACAAAAACTCATTTAAAGATGGATAGTGAGTGAGGTGGGAATGGTAAACAACGATTTGATCAATTTTATTACCATCAAGACAAATGTATAGACGAAAATACTTAAATTATAGAGAAAATGTTAGATTTGTTTATTTTCACTACATTTGAGTCTCCATCTTCTTACCTTGTATCTTAAATTATTGGGAAATTAAAGTGAACTGCGTATTTGAGGATTCATTATTTATTTCATATCCCGTGGTTGTGAGTGGGATATGGTTGTGAGTGAAAAAAATATTATTTAACCGATTATGGAATAGGGAATTGGAAATATAATATTTTAAAAAAGTGAACAACTTTTAGAGATAATTATGCATTTTAGTTAAATTACAAGGTAGATTTCATTGTGAATGCTATTGCATACAACCAACACCACCCGCTATATGTGTTGTTTTCTTACCACGCGTCTTTCAAATAAATTTACTATCGTGCTTCAGTTTATTAAACTTGTGATATGAAGTTGATTTAAAAGGAAGGGAACTCAAATGTTAACCAAAGAGCAATAAATGGACTTGGTTTCTGAATATAAACTTAAAAAAAATCATTTTAAACTATGCAAAGAACGCCTAGCATACACATTATTATTTATTTTATTTTAGTTCAGTAATCAAGTCTTGATCAGCTTTTGGTTTCTTGATCTAGGTCTTAAACGGATTCTTGATCGAGTTCTTCGGTTTATGAACCTGCTCTTTGTCAAGTCTCTGATATCACATCAAGACCATAATCAACAAAATCATTATTATTATAATAAAGAAAATATAACTTAAAAAATTTGACTAGAATTGAGACCCATAATCGCTTTATAAAGACTAACAAAAACTTATTAAACTATAACTCAAATTGTTAGAAGCAGAGACCCGTGACCAACTTGCTTGGACTCCAAGTAACTGCCACCCACTTGTGGAACCTTAGCCACCTTATATTGTACTCCCAACCTTCGCTATCTTACTTGTCAGCCAAATTACTTACTTGTGGCCCAAGTCACTCAGACTGAGTACTATTCGTTTGAGTCGCTGGCAGATTATTTGAATTGACAAAACCTCTTGCAAACTGACCAAAATTGATCTTGACCTCTCCTTTCTAGCCCAAGCGTAACATGGACGAAAATAACCAAACATGATGAAAATATTTGACACAATAGTAGAAAATAATTTTCTTATTGTTTTGTTAAATTCACTCTGGCTTTTAACTTTTTTCTAGTTATAGTATCATTCAATTTTCATATAAAAAAAACGCTCTATACATATCAAAATTAAGAAGTTTTAATTGCAGCAAGAGGTAATTATAAAAAATCAATAAATAATAATAATAATAATAATAATAATAATCAAGTTAAGTTTCTAAACAGTTTTGGATGACTCTTGAGCAATTTAAGGTCTTTAGCTTCTTTTTACTCTTCTAATTACAATACCATCCAACTTTCATAAATCAATAAATAATAATCAAGTTAAGTTTCTAAACAGTTTTGGATGATTCTTGAGCAATTTAATGGTCTTTAGCTTCTTTTTACTCTTCTAATTACAATACCATTCAACTTTCAATATTGTCAACAAGTTTTTAACCTGGCGCAGGTTGGTAAATCCGAACGTTGGTAAGACACAAGCATTACCGGTGCTAAGTGTTGAGGCGGTAAGTTGACGTGAATTCGGTCAGTTTCTGTTACATGTGTTATTGTACAAAAACTAAAACAAAAAAAAGTTATAAAAATTGAGATGGAACATTGGGATAGCGTTGGTAGGTGAAACTCGAGCGTTGGTAAAACCCGAGCGTTGTTGGTCCCTGGCAGTGAGTCTATGCAAATTTGGTTGGGTTTTTCACGTTCGTTATAAAACCGGACTAAAAAAAAAAGAATTGTCATTCGGTCAGTTTCGTTACGGTACTATAACTAAAACAAAATGCGCTAAGTCTACGCAAAGTATGTCAGTTTTTATCACATCCGTTACGGTATATTGGTATTGGAACTAAACTAATAAAAAACAAACATAACAAAGATAATTAGAAATATAATTATCAAAGTTTAGAACAGAATATAATTATCAAAGTTTAAAACAAAAGACAAACCAAAAAAAAATAAATAAAACAAAACTTGGTCAAATAGAATCTTGCCAAATAAACCAATCATAGTCCAGCGTCGCCAAACTTCTCTTTTATATATATTAGTAATAGTAATATTGTTTTTATCATGGTTAATTTCCTTACTGTCACTCATTTTATTCAATTTAAACAATTTATAAGTGGCTTTTACTTATCCCATACTTATTTCATACCATGTCACAAGGATGTATAAACATGAACCCAAGCAATCCCAAGGGCACATCAAATGCTTCAAGGAAAAACAAACAAAATGTAAAACAATCCAAATATCAAATTATCCATAAAAGAATACCAAATATTATCTAAAAACATCAGATTTACACAATTTGCAAGTTCAAAAGAAAGCAAAAAAAAAACATAAAATCAAGATCTTAAAGCCTAACCTGTTGCTGTTCATTCTTTTTCTTTCCCAGAATCCACATTGCTCACTGATTCACAACTATCCACATTTGCAGCCATCCCATTTACATAATCATCATCTTCATTCTTATTAGCTTCGATTTTCCGCATACCATCTTCCATATGAACATTCACACGTCCCTGAAAACCAATTTCACCATTGTCACAATCTTTATTATCAACACTGCTCTTATTCTCCTCCAAAAGCTCACTACTTTCTTCATTCTCGGAATCATTCTTCGCAGCCTTCGACCCAAGATTCCGCATCTCCAAACACTGCAATCGCGTTCTCAACTTACCAAACTCCTTTTCCATTGACAACAACTGATTCTTCAACATTAAATTCTTCTCTTCCAGCTGAGCTATATGAGTATCCTGATCATCCACTCTGTTCTCCAACAAACAACCATTACTATTATTATTATTATTAGTATTATCCGAACCGCCATAGTTAGAACTAATGCTAATCATCTCAAATCTACTTAAATCATGATCCAATCTCCGCTCTACCTCAGAACAATCCTCCACATCGCTCTTCTCGTCATTATCAGGCGATCGAACCCTAATTAAACCATTCATCGAGCCATAACCATCGACGCCCATTCCTCCTTCGCCATATCAACTAAAACCTCCCTGGATGGAGAGAACACAGGCGTGTTAAGCACCGCAGGCGTGACCGGACATGGAGACACCAGCGACGCGATTCCGCCTGCTTTTTTCGCTCGAATTAAAAACGACGTCGTGTTCCTCGGAGCGAATTTGCCGCCATTATTAAACCGCTTCTTTGAGATGTATCGTTTCGGTTTAACTGTATTCTGTTGTTGTAAGTCCTTAAGTGCAGCTACATCCTTCCAGTTGTTATTATTCCTTATATCAATTCCTCTAATTCCTCTACTCGCCGCCTTCCGATTATTATTGTTATTATTGTTTCGTGAATTTGATTCAAACACACGTGGCGGTGGCAGCATCCAGTAAGCTTGCTGTGACTGCAGTTGATTCGTAATCATGTGAGAATGATTGTTATTCAGCTGGTGCATCATCATCTGAGAGTATTGATTATTGATATTATTATTCATATTATTCATTACCTGCTGTGATTGACTCACTACCGGCATCAGCTGCGAATGATTCAGCATCTCGATTATGATTATGATATAATCGACAACTCAAAACCCTAGGATGCAATACAAATTGAATAACCAAACCCTAAATCCTAAATCTAGCCAAAACGAAGATCAATTACAGGTAATTGTATGATCCAAACGTTCAGATTAACAAATTGAACTGATTTTTGAATTGATTTTGTGTTTGAATTAATGAATTTGTGGGATTTTGGATTTAATTTTTTGGTCTGGTTTTTGAGATTTGTAAAAGAAGCAAAGGCAATTTGTTGTTTCTGTGGGTATTTATAGGAGGTGAAGAATGAGATGGACGGTGGCGATGATGTTTTAGACGAACGGTTGAGATGGGATAACAGGCTGTTTATGCGTGATGTTTTAGATCTGATGAGGCGGTTAAGAAGGATTACTTGTGCCGGTCTCACATCGAGTTACTTTTCATTTTAATTTTAAATTTTTAAACGGGTTTTAAATAGAGTTAATAATTAAATAATATTTTACTTTTCAGACATGATTTATATGTTTCTTTGTTTGAAAATTATTATGAGATAAGTTTAATTAAACTCATATATTCTTATGCGATTTGAATATTTATTTATCTAAATCGGTTGATGAGTTGCATTCTATGATGAATGTATATGAGTACACCATTGAAATCAACTTTCTTTTAATAAGAGTGACTTTCTAGTATTTAGGCTATCGCATCTTTCAAATTTGAAGAGACTTGATGCTTCATTCTGGTTATACTATGTTGTCTTAACCGGACTTACGCTGGCGTCAGAGTTTGGCTTGGACGTTCCCCCGAAAAACCATACCGCTCACTGCCACTTGAGTCGTTATGTCACCGCAATAACAGAACTCTCTGAGTAACACATATATATTTTAAACAAAATTAAACTTATAAATATAAAAATTAGAGTCATATGAGAGCATATAATATAACTTGGGCCAAATTCAAATCAAATTCAATCATTCACCTTTAAACCAACAAACAATTTTCCAAAGCAATAGATTATCCAAACTTTCAAGCTTAAATAATGTCAAAATATATTGTTTTTGATGTATTTTTAGTTATACTCAAATTAACGGTTAATCGACCTGTTATAACCTTTAAACTAATTAAAGCACACCCGCTTACATACCGCTTTATTATAATATTTTTTAAGTTTAGCAATGAAAAAATGTATTTTACACACACATCTAACTTCAAATATGCTAGAAAAAAATAAGCTTGAAGTAGGATAAAGTGAGAAAGAGTTACGGAACAATTTAGATTTGTTTCATAAGAAAAGAAAATCACAAATTGTATAGACCATTAGCCATTCAGCGTATATTGATGGACAACTTTTAAAATTAAAGTCACCCAAACCATGATGACAAAACACATAATGCACCTGCATTGCACCAACCTTTTCTTTTACAAGCTTCAACATCAACTACACCTTTTCTTTCACGTATTATCCAACTTTATCCACATTCCACAACAACGTTAACTTGTTACAACGGTCCAACCCATTTTGAAAAGAATAATGAAAATTATGAGCATCATATTTAAGGTGAAACAACTTGTCACTAACAAATCCATCATTGGGACTTCTTTTTTCAAATCAACACAAATACCAGTTATTTCAACACCACAATTTTTTTAACAAGCCACAAATATATTAGTAACTACAGCGATATTGGTATGTGCTGGAAGCATGTAAGAAATGTTTAAATTTATTATCTTTCATATAAACTAGTTTTTTTTTTTATCAATATAGTGTGCATTAAAATTCTATCTAACCATGTGTAACAAAAGTACGAGACACGCACGTTAAAGATATTCACTCACTATGTATATTTTTTTTGCCCAAACAACACTGATTACTAACTTATTACTTAGTAGTTTTTGAACCCGTGTATTACACAGGATTTGTTAAATTGTTGAAATTTAGATATTTAATTATCCGTAATTTCTGGATTTTCTTTTGAATTTATAGATTAATTTTAATATTATCACACACACTTCAAATGTTACATATTTAAATTTTGCATTTTCTTAATATTGAAATAATGTTTTAATACGACATAAAATCGTACCTAAATATATTAAAGATGTTTTTTATTATCAATATGAATGTAAGTTAAATAGTGTTTTACAAATTGTAAGATTATAAATATAGTATTTCTTCAACGAAATTTAAAGTACGCACATAATTAAATATCTATTATAGACATAAGTCAATAAACATTATACGATATCGTAGATCATTATTTAACTAATTTGTTTTTTAAACTTATTATAGATATTCAATATTTTATATGTTTTTTTTAAATCATGGTCAAACTTTCTCTATCTAATAGTAAATTAGATATAGCGGGTTAGTAAAAGTTATTGTGATTTAAATTACATTAAATTTTTTTTTATATGAGTTACAACTAATGGGTCATACAAATTTAACACATGCCCATGAATAACATAGATTAAGGAGAGTAGAGATTCAAAAATAGTAGGGAGGTTGAAGTTTAGAATGAATGAGGTTGGGACACATCATCATTATTATTTTTGTTTATTAGTATAGGTAAAGGTAGATGTATAAAGGTGCAAATACCATTTAACCATTTTTTGACATATTGGTTACTAACAGTAACCGGACATTAATCAAACGAAAATCAATAACCGGTTTTTGAGTGTAAAATCCCTAATCTATGTAACCGGTTAACCTTATTAATCTATTGAAATCAAGCGATTCTGGTTAGCTGGTTCCTAGGACGGTTAATACTGTTGCACACTAGTTTCTACTGTACCGGTAATAACCGGTCTCAGTTCAGTTAACCGATTAGAATTTACACCTTGGTATTACCAAAGTGGGCTCTCACGAGCCCAACAAGGTAGTGGCCCAAGGCCCCAAACTCCCTAGTCCAAATGAAACCCCAAACACTGTAACTACCCAAAATAAGAGAAGGCATAATAAAACATTAAAACCTCAGCAACAACATGGGTTCCAAGAATAAAGGTTTAATTCTTTCTTCTAATTCTTTGTTTTCTGCTGCAAAAGAACATCAGTAATACTGATATTTTATTCTTATTTCATGCAAATTATTTTAGATAAAAAAAAACCAAAGAAACGTTTGCAAAAAGATGAAGAGGACTCATCTGTAAAGTCTGTGGAAAATGCTAAAGAGCATAAGAGTCAGTTACAAAGGCTTGCAAAAAAGGTGAGTTTAATCTATTGGCACTTAATTGCAAGATTAACCCCAAAAGCTCAATTCTTTGAGCACCATTTAGGGTTTTATTTGCTGGCTTAAACCCTAAACCCTAATAGCAAGACTGACCCAAAAAGCTTAACTCTTTGAGCAATTTCATCAACAAGTGTTTTTAATCACTTTTAGCAGAAACCCTTTTGTAGAACAACAATGTTGAATGATTTAGTAACATGACATTTGAATTAAATGTGATAAATGGTTTTAATAATCTGTTGAAAAGAAAATTGTTAGTTTAGAGGTTGTTGTTGTTGTATAATGCTGATTGAATATATGAATCTTACATTTTTGTTCTTACAGGATCCAGAGTTTTATAAGTTCTTGGAAGAATATGACAAAGAGCTTTTGGATTTTGCAGACTACGATGACGATGATGATGAGGTAAGCTAAGCATATGGATTTTTAAAGTATCATTGTTTGTTTATTTTATTTACCCTTTTTGTATTCGCATATGATCATGTGTAGGAAGATGTTGAAACCGACATGGATGACGAGGACCCACAAGAAGATGAAGATGAAGAAAAAGATCCAAAGGATCTCAGTGTCCGTGTGTCAAAAAAAGAAGAAATAAAAACAATAGCAAGTGAAATGGTCGACTCATGGTGCAAATCAATTTGCGAAGAGCGTAGAATTGGTGCAATTCGTAACATTATGAGGGCGCTTTTAGGAGTGATGACGACCACGAGTCAAGGTTGACGTCCATGTCGTTTCCGGTATTCAACAAAATCTTGTTGTTTGTATTAAGTGAAATGGATGGAATCCTTAGAACACTCTTGAAGCTTCCATTAACGGGAGCCTGGAAAAATCACAATCATTTAGTGAAGCTGTATCTTGGTAATGCGCTTCTTGTTTTGAATAAAATGACCGACACAGATGTGATCGCGTTTACGTTAAGACGCTTACAGTTTTCGGCTTTGTTTCTTGCCTCTTTTCCAAGTCTTCTAAGGAAGTATATAAAGGTATGCTTTACGTTTTATATGTGTTTAAATTCTTTTTACATTGTAAAAATGATTATGAATGTGTATAAATTAATTAAAAATAATAAACGAGCCAAGCCAGAGTGCCAGAGAGCTCGATCTGAGCTCTAGTACGTTAAACGAGCCGATTTCAAGCCTAGTCGGGCTCTACTTCAGTTATTACAACCGTATTTATATCTTCAACTGCCAATGTTAATAGAATTTAACTAAAAGGTGAACACGTTATATGGGTTAAGCGCATTGAAAGTTGACCACAGTTCGTTTTTAATTCATACAGCTTCTTAAATCGTTTTATTATTAGATGCTCATTATTGTTGTAAATTGTTGTCTTTTTGAAATCATAATTGACATGTTACTTGTTTGCTAAAAAAGAATGAAAATGGTCCAAAACTGTTAGAAAGCTACTCATTTTGACCCGTTATCCAATCTGCCATTTTCATCTCCAAATATTATTCGTTAACCTTTTCTTTATCATTTTATTTCTAGGTGGTTCTTCATTTCTGGGGTTCAGGAGGAGGTGCATTACCAACAGTCTCTTTACTATTTTTAAGAAACATGTGCATTCGGCTCGGTTCCGACTGTATAAACGAATGTATCAAAGGAATATACAAAGCATATATATTTTGAACTGCCATTTTGTAAATGCAACTAAACTTCAGCACATATACTTTAAATGGTGTCAATGAGCTTTTTAGGGCTGATCTTCCATCTGCATATCAACATGCGTTTGTTTCCATACGCCAATTAGCTATGATTTTACGTGAAGCGTTTGCTACAAAAAGAACGGTATTTGATTTCATGCAATTTTAATTGTTACCGTTAGTTATGGAGGTGCTCAGATTTTTGTTTTTATGTTTGATCATCTGATTCTAGGGGTGTGCACAAAATCAAAATAACCAAACCGTAACCGAACCTATATAACAGAATCCAACAAAAAACTGACAGTTTGGCTTATGTTTTTTTTATTAAAACAAAACATATTAAGGTAATTGTTATATGCTTTGTACTGTCGTAACATCAATGATTAAAAACCCTAAACTAATTTCACCAAACCTTGAACAGATTAATCGATTGTAAAATTTAGGGTTCATGTTCTTCATATGAAGATGAATCTGAAATACTATATATATACTTTTTTTTACATATTTTAACGAATGAAATCCTTAGACCAACTGGTTGGCTTATGTTATTCGAAACCCGGGTCACGCACACTTCTTCTTTTTATTTAAACTGTCATATAATAATTATTATAAATATTATTGATTAAACTAATTAGTCTATAAATATAATTAAAACCAAACCTAAAACGTATGTCCTTGCCTAGCTCAACTGGTTAAATCATAAAACTTATAACACCAAGACCCGGGTTAAATTTTCAGTTTAAATTTTCATAAACGGGAAACCCGGGTCAGACACATTCTTTTTACTTAAATTTTCAGTTTTGTTAATACCCATTAAACCACTTTTAATCATTTAAAAATCAAAAAAAATTTATAAAAAAAAAATTTTAAACAATATAAAAATTATGTAAATTAATTATAAAATAAACCTCACTATTTTACATTTAAAAACCAAGTTTCCCGTTTTCGTAAACCGTAATTAAAAATCGCTTAATAAAAGTAAATTAAACTTTAAACTTCTAAAAATTGTTTCGTCAACACAATAAATATAAATATAACTTATAAACAATAGTTCAAGCTTTTCGAACATATAAACTTCGTTTTCTCACCATTAAAGTGCTTAACTCGTATTAATAACCGATCTTTCGTTGAAGCTTAAATAGTAATAAAATAATCAAAAATATAAAAGTAATATAAAGTAACACCCTTCTAGATACACAATAATAAAACCCGTACGATTATCGATTAAGTCCTGTTTTTACTCAATTTAGTTAGCGCGGATTGCTTGCTTCAGCTTACGTGACGTGTTCGGTTGTGGTCATTTTCAACGCTTTCAAGTTACTCATATCCCTTTCGCCTCAATCTTAAAGGTGAGTTCCTCACACCCCCTTTTAACGCTTTTACTTTTGGGGGTAGCATATATATCCTATTAAACGCAAAAATCGATTTTATACTCAACTATTAAACTGCAATTCATATCGTGGACTTGTGTGTTATATGTGCTTACTTGATTATGTGTTCAGCAAGTGGTTGCCTCAATAAGTATGATCATACGCCCCCCTTTGCACTCAGGACCATTTTGTTATGAGTGGAAAAGGGACCCCCGATCCAAGTATGTTGTCTGTTGCCAACTGGAAAGGACATTGCATGCAAAATAGTTTAATTATCACAAGTTTCATGGAATTGCAAGGTTTTTATGTATTTATTCAAACTTGCGGGAAACTCACCAACTATTAAGTTAGTTGACCGTATTTTATATATATGTTACAGGTACTATTGTTAGAGGCTGAAGACGAGAGGACACTTAGAATATTTAGGTTATTTAATAAACAAAATTTTCGTATTTTATTGTATTTTTTTTATTTGTATTGTTACCTTCAAACATTGTGTTATTTGATGCTTAAATGAATAATGTTATTATTGCCACGCAATAGTGTCACGTGTGTTTGAACAATCCTGTAACACCCCGACTTAAAGCGGAAACGCCCGAGTGTAACGTACAGATTGCTCAAACACACGTGGCACTATTAAGTGCCCATAATAACATTAATTCATTAAATAGCCAAGTACACAAGTTCAATCAAGTAAACAATACAAGTTTAAATCAAAGATCAACAATATTCATAGCAAATGTCTCGTTTATTAAATAACATAGGTATTCTAAGCGTCTTCTAGTCCTTCATCCTCTAATCACGGTACCTGTAACATATGTATAAAATATGGTCAGCTATAAATATAGCTGGTGAGATTTCCACGGTTTAAATACTACATAAAAACCATACAATTCCATGAAAACTTGTGAAAAGCACATAAGGGTTCTTTACGCTCGATGCAATGGACCTGAGCGTAAAGAGGTCCTTTTGGTTGGGGCTACCAACGTACTTGGATATGAGGTCCCTTTTCCACTCGATACAAATGGACCTGAGTGCAAAGAGGGAGTATGATCATACTTAATGAGGCAACCACTTGAATTCCACGTATATCAATTAAACAAATAAGCACACAAATCCATGATTGAATTGTAGTTTGTAAGTAATCAAAGTAATAATACTTGAATTTTATAATGGATACATATGCTACCCCAAAACATTAAAACATTTAAAAAGGGGTTGTGAAAACTCACCTTATGATTAAGGTAATAAAAGAGGCTTGTAAGCGTTGAAGAATGCAACAACTGAATACGTCACGAAAGCCGAAGCATGTGATCAATACCAACTAAAATAGATAGAAACAAGACTCAATCTATAACCTTACGAGATTGTATTTATTGTAAAACTTGTAATGAACATTTTATATTATTTTCTATTCTTTGATTATAATATTATTATTTAAGTCTTAACGGAAAATCGGTTATTAACATGATTAAAGTATTCTAACGGCGGGAAAATGAAGTTTAAACGTTCGATATACCTGAACTATTGTTTATAAGTCATAATTATAATTATTGCGTTAACGGAACGATTTTTAGTAAATTAAAGTTTACTTTACGATTAACAAACTATTTTTAGTTACGGTTTACGAAAACGAGAAAACTTGGTTTTAAGTGTGAAATGGTGAGTTATAATTTATATTTAATTTACATAATTTTTATTTAATTTAAAAAGGTTTTTATAAATTTATTTTGATTTATAATTGATTAAAATGATTTATTTATTATTAATAAACTGAAAAAAAATGTTTAAAAAAAAACTAAGGGATTGACCCGGGTCTTGGTACAGTTTTAAATGGATATTGAGAATAATAATAACAAGGAAATCCGGTTTTAAAAAGAATGTGCGTGACCCGGGTTTCGAACCCGAGTCTGTGTGTCAAGAGTAAACATGTTTAACCAGTTAATCTATGGATTATATTCATTTTAGGTATAAGAATAATCATATATAAATAGTATTTCAGGTTCTTCTTCTTCAAGAAGAACCTAGATTTTGCAATTGATGATTCTGTTCCATGTTTGCTCAAATAAGTTTAGGGTTTTTGTTTGTTGGATCAAAACTAATCAAAAGTAAATAACAATTACCTTATATTGTTTTGTTTTGACCGAAACCCAGTTACCGGAAAATAAAGTATAGAAATCTCCCAATTACAGACAAATCTGTCTGTTAGAGGGGGGGTTGAGAAGTGTGAGCGAGTTGTGACGAAGGTTTGGGTTCTATTTATACTATGAACAGGAGCGTGTACGCATTAAATCCATTAATGGCGAATCCCGTAAATTCCGGCGACGATTACGGGTCAATCCGCGGTGAGTAAACGAAATTAATTGGTTGGATATCGTTTCATATTGATGGAAAAACAGTTTTATATAATTATTTGGTTTTAAAAAAAAGTTTTAAGGGGTGGCGGCCACCTCCGGCGCCCGGAGGCCCGCCGGAAAATCGTGGGGGAGAGGGGACGGGGGTTGGGTTTGTTTATTTTATATTATTATAATTTAAATAATATTTACGCTTTGACCCCTAAAGTTTAATAAACCTTTTAAATGGGAATTAAAACTCTTTTAGTTAATATAAGTTTTAAAGTTTTTTTTTTTCACTTATAACCCTAAACTTTATAATTAAATTATATTGTTTTTGTTTTTGGATAATTTACGCGTTTAACTAGATTGTCGATAAGGCTTGGAACTTCATAAATAATTTGAACGTAGCAATAAACGAACTTGAGCATTAAATGTCGGGACACTTATTAATAATCATGACAAATTAACCAAGCGACCCAATGGGTCGGGTTTACAAATACAAATACTAATCGAAAAATTGACGAATGTCACAAATCTGTACGTCACACTCGGGCGTTTCCGCTTTAAGCCGGGGTGTTACAGTGGGTCGGCCTGTTTGACAAAACGGGTAAACTAAGTCAATTTGAGAACGACACATTTATCTAAACAGGTCAATCTGAACACAACTTGTTTATCTAAACGGCGTGTATATGCCAACCCAAAACCTGATTATTTTCGGTTCGTGTCGGAAATGGGGCAATGTTGCCTCCTGTAAATATATTTATTTGACCCATTAGGGATAAAAAAAAAAGTTGCTTCATAAGAAAAGGGTTGATATCGTCCGCTTTAACTATATGAATAATCTCATTTATCTTTTTTAATTGGATTTGAACTTGCAGGTCAGCAAGGCGACTATAAAGACACGATCTTTTCAAGAAGCATGTGTTTTTTTTGTTGTTGAAGTACTTACTGAACATTTATCACAATGGAGTTATTCGCCTGCGTTCTTTGAGTTTTCTTTTGCTCCCCTTGTCCGTTTGCGTAATTTCTGCAAATCTATAAAAGTTGAGAGATTTCGTCGCGACATGAGACAATTAATTCGTGAGGTGGGTCCACATTGTTCATCTGGTGGTTTTTCTTGATATTGGTGGATTAAAGATTTAATGTATTGGTTGTTTTATGACATGCTATTGAGGCTAACGCTGAGTTCACTAACAAAAAATGAATGTCGGTTTCATTTTTACCAAATGATCCTGCTGCATCATCATTTATGGAGGTGTGTGTTTAGTTACTTAATTTAACGGGTCTTGTTTGGGTTTAGCTGATTAACCCGTTTAGTTAAACAGGTCGACCTGCTAGCATGTTTAGTTAAGCATGTCGATCTACTAACTGGTCTAACTCTTTTATGGCCAGTTTATTCCTTTTTTACAACCTACTTTTTTGATTTCACATTTATAACTTGGTTGTCATCAGCCAAGCACACCAATTTGTTTGACACGCTTAGATTAATGAGTTAAACAGGCTGTGTTCGGGTACATGATTTTAAGTGCGAGCATGCTATGGTTGATTTTTTATGAATAAAATGAGGGTTAGCTTGCAAGCATTTTTTTGTTGACTGTTAGTTTTATAGCTATAATTTAATTATTAATCATGACTTGAACAACTATATTAAACAATTATATTAAATTTTTTTTGTTATAACAATCTAATGGGTCAAAACGATTTCGGTGTCATGTAACAGGATGAGAAAAAGAAGGGTTTGAGTCCTCTATCTAAATATGCTGCCACACTGCGTGAAAAAGCACAACAAAGAAATCCCTCATTGGTTGAGTCCAGGTTTGTATACTCGTCACGTTTATGTTTTCGGAAAATTTTAAATTTAATCACATTTCTATGTTAGGCTACATTTTTCTTCGACTTGTTTGCAAGATTTCACATTTGGCTGTTGCTATAGATTTTCAAGAAATCACATTTTCGAGAGTTGTTTTAGATGCTGATGATACGCTAGAAACTAAAATTTGGGTTTTGCTAAAGATTGGGTGTATTTGTTTACAGTGTAATTGTGGGTGAAAAAACATCAATCTTTGGTAAAAGGAGATCAAACCGTGACGATGATAATGATGATCTGCATGTAGACATGGATGTGGATGGTGCTGCTGCCTTTAGCTCTTCATGGTTAGCGAGTGGGGACCACAAGTACGGTTTTTCTCAATCTCTCGGTTTCTTTCTTTTATTGCATTATTCTAGAGGTGGTTATTTTGATTTTTGACCCGTTAATATACAAACGAGTTGATTTGGTTATGTTATATCTCTAGCGGGTCAAAATGGGATTATATTAAAGAGGAAATGGATAGAGCATCATCCAAATTGTGTTCAATCGCATAAAATGCTAGTAAAATAGTAATGGGTTATTATTGTTATGATATAGTTTTTCCAACCATAGTTAAGTTTAAGCTATGCTAGTAAAATAAATAAATGGGTAACGGATCAACCCACGAACCTGTGGACCCGCTTAGCTAAATTTGTTCACAGGTTCGACCCAAACCCATTTAAACCAGAGCCAGGCGCCTGAATTTCGTGTTAGGTTTGTGTCGTAAGAACCGGCCTGCTTGCGGTCCGCGCATATAAGGTATATATGTGTGAACCCTCGGATGGGCAAAAGTGAAATTGCACTAATTTTGACGTTATTTTACTAATCTCGTGAAAATAACGTTAAAAGTGGCGGAAGGTTAATCAGGCATCATGTGGTGGTGTTGATAGTCGAAAGACAAGGGTACATGCACCAATCGGCCGGTGTCCCGATGGTTGAGTGTTATGTGCCTTAGTTCAAGGCTTGATGCAAAACTACTATCGAGTCGGGAGTCTCACCGGAAGCAGCCTCTCTATTCTTACGGGGTAGAGGTAAGGTTGTCTACATCTTACCCTCCTCAGACCCTACCATAGCTTTGCTATTTGTGGGATATACTGAGTACGATGATGATGATTATTTGTGTCGTAAGAAAATTTTGCACCTGCATATCCATGCTGACCCTTATAAAATCACCATTCTTGGTAAAAACTCGTTTTCTTGTTTCTCCAACCTATTATTATCCGATGTGGTGGTTGAATTACAGGGCGAAGAATCTCGAAGAGGATGTTGGTGACGAGGATGTTGTCAGAGGATTTTGTTTTAAGTTCAGATGAAGAGGAATCAATGAGTGATGATGAAGATCTGAACGAAACAGAGGGTGCTGAAGTGAAGAAACCCGCACCTGTGAAACAAGGAAAGCAGAAGCCAGAGCAGAAAAGAAACTTTCATGCAAAGAACAAGTCTAGGAAAAAGAACAAGGCCAACTAACAAAGGATAGTGATATTTTGTTGATTGTTATAAATCAAATGATTATTTTGTTGTTTCTTCATTTCATAGTTAATGGGTACTGATTAAGTTTTGATTTAAGTTCATTTTCCAAGAAGATATTTCTCTGTAGCAAACTTGATATATTTTCAAATATCTCTAAACTCGGGTATGCTTCATTCGTGGCACAATACTAGAACACAAGAAGCATGCCACAATAACAAAAATCAAACTAAAACTGGAAAAAGGAAGATAAACCCTAGGCAAGCACCTTAAAAAGTCACTACTGTCTAATATCCATCCTCAACATCACAAATTCAAAACATTTTGGCACAATGCAAACACAAGCTCATGTTCTAAACAAATCAACAGCCAAAAGGTCAAAACATCAAACATAGGATGTGCGCAACTCTTCTGCACCGTGTGCAAAATGACACTTTTCACCAAAAGTACACGACCCCTTCGCAAAGTTATCACAAATTCTGGTCTTAAAGTTGGCACGCGGGGCCGAACCAAAGTTCTTTTGTGGTCCAACTGGTCCCGAGGCTGACCTTATGTTACCTATAAGCTCACGAACCATCTGACTCGCTTGTTTGATCTGGTCAAACGTGCCCTCGAGCTCAATGTTTTTAAGGCTTGGGTCTGACTCATGGTCTCTTATGGAAAGTTTTACTCCGGTCAACCGACAAATTTGTTTAGAGTTGACTCCGTTTTTACCAATGATTGGTCCAGCAAGAGTACCATCAACACTGATCTTGGCAGTGGCAGAGGCGCCAAAGCCGGCAGCAGCTGCATTGTTAGCCGCCGGATTAAAATCCATCCTGGCGGCACCACTGCCAAATCTGTTACCAGGTGGAGGTCCCATGGCACGTGGGTCTTCAAAGTGAGACGGGGCTGTTGGTTTTCCTAACTCCCATTCTCCATGTGCATAGTTACACTTGTCACCATACCGACATCCTTCAGCAGTGTTGTATTTGTTGCACAGGCGGTTTTTGACAGCTGGCGGTGACGACCCATCTGGGAATGACGGTGGGAGTACTGGGTTTCTGATGGTTGGAGGTAACGATGGGTTGCCACCTGCCATTTGGTTGACGGCTTTGATCCCTCCGGGCACATAATGCGAGAAATGGCATCCCTCACCATATGGACAGCCAGAAGTACTGCATACCAAATACACAAAAAAGAAGAGAAAAGGTTGTGTCAAAATAAATAAATAAATAAACAGTTTTGTATTAACACCAGATACTCGTCCGAATAACTTAAAATGTTAAAATACTAGCATTTGCAAATTCTTATTTTAACTGTTCTTGAAGACATGCATGACATGTTACTGTGTTACTTTTACGCAGAATTTGTGCAATACAGAGTTAAACCTATATCACTAGATATGAATATTACAAAAGAGGACACATATTCTTGATAATCAGAAGATAATTTGGCACATAAACAAATGTTCTCAGCAAATTAAAATGAAACTAATAGTAAAAGAAAAAAAAACACTAGGATTCAAGCAGGCTTGCTTGTTTAATAAACTTAAACTATAAAAGCATGTTTAAGAAAACAAATTCATAAAAACATACCTCGCAGAAAGAACACACCAGAAGTGACTAAGTGGTTAATTGCTTATAAATATCAAATATACCTATATACTACATCAAACAGTATCAACACTTACGTAACACATATTATTTATAGTGTTTAATGAATCTAATATACCATGTAATTTAACTTACGGGTCTGCTAAAAGAGCGGGAAAAGAATCCACTCTCACAACCATAGACGATATAATAGAAAAATATAAATTTGAAGTTATAATGCATAATAAATATCATGTAATTAATTGTTGAATGTAGTTTCATTAAACAACCATAGTTCAGTTGTGTTGTGTACTCCTTGTTATTATCTCGGTTATGTGACGAGTTACCTGTACCAAAACTTTAATTTCCAATCCATTAGTCCAAATGACACATCTTTTATTCTCAAAACATCATGTAGTATAGTGATTCCATTAAAATTTAAAAAACATTAGAATATATAAATAATTTGATTTTAGTGTAAGTTAGAATTATAACCTGAAAAACTTTGTGCAAGGCTTCGATTTGCTTCCTAAACCAGATTGAAACAACTCCGTGTCTGTTACAGCAGATTAATTAATTATTTTATTATTAAAACTTTACAATTACTTATTATTAACTTAACTCGACTTCGTTCGTTCGATTGACACGGAACAGAATCGTAAAAATATTAAGGGAAATTGAAACCCTAGATCTAGAGTGAAGAAAAGAGTTGCAATGTTGTTAACCTTGTTTGGACTTCTTGAACCCGTGGTTGCCGTTCAGAGCAGTTTCCGGACGGCCTCGTTTTTTAGCGACGGCCAAGTCCATGGAAGCAGAGAGGCTGGTTTCTAGGGTTACGAACGAAGAAAGATGTTGGAAGAAACCCGAGTGTAATGTAAACGGATCTACGATGATTATGGTACTTGTAATTGGTCAAAGTCAAAAGCTTTATTAATAAATCATAGCCCACTGGGCCTCCTTAACTTATTTTTGACTTTGGCAGTTTGACCTCAAAACATTTTTTTAAGTCTTATGCGTTAGGTATCGCACTCTTCAACAATTGTGTGATATGATAGACTCACACGCCATGCTTTAGAATCGGCATACAATTTCCGATGGCAGGTTTACAGATAAAAACATTGCTCTTGAACATCTCCATGTACAGCAAAAACACCATGTGTCATCTCTTAGACCATGATTCATCCGGAGTCAAGAATTAGCATGCAAATCAAGGTCATGTAGACCAAGTGTCATCCGACCCGTACTCTTAAGATAATAATGGCTTTGACATGAAAATTACATGACAAACTAAATATGAAATGAGTCTAGCATAGCATAAACAGTACTACGTCATGCTAGACCGGGTACACTCGTTTTGAGCCAAATTCAGTCAGCTTCGACCCACACCAGTCAAGGCCCACTAAGAGCATCCACAAGACCACAACAGGCACCACTTCCCGATGTCAATCATGATCAACAGCGCAATCATAAAATAAAACATGTCCATATGACCATCATTCAAATTCTCAGGAATCCACCCTATGTCATCTCCCCAAGACGTGATACTCATCACCATATGAACCAAAAGACTACTCACGTAATTCCTCAATGATATCGACGCCATACAAAGCAAGCTTACAAAGCCCTTAATCCCATCAGGAGCCTGGCTGTTAAAACACTCTAGTTGTCCAACATCCATAAAAAAAACCTCGGATGCTATGACAAGCAGGTATTGTGGGACCTGCTAGAGCAAACTCATTGTACTTGCATGTTGTCCGGGAACTGACTGTTTAAGCCTCTCAACCTCTGTGACACACGCAGCCACCATTGCGAATAGTCTTATTATTAAACTGACGCCCATTCATTGAAGCTCGGTTAAATCTTTGGGGTTTACGCTTATTCGTATAGCTAAGGGGACTAATATTTTACGGTAGAGTATGGTGCATACGAGGACGCTAAGGATGTCGAACACTATGTTGGCGGCTGGTAAATGGAAGGTGCCAATGTGGGTGTTCATCACGGCGCCTTGTTCGACGAATAGTGATTGAGTGGAGATGACCGAGTATATGATTGTGCAGAGCCAAATTGGTAGCATTCTGATCACGCATTTTGCTTCTTCTACTTGTGTCACTGTGCATAGTCTCCAGTGGTTTTGTGGGCCTTATAAGTCGTTCTCCGTCACCACCGCTGCCTTATCTAGACATCTGAAACATTTTAGTGTACCGCCAATTTTGCTTATTTTCACTCATACATTGGCGTCTAATCTCATTTCCCCAATCATACCGAAAACTAAAATAAATCTTATTTGATGTCACCGTTCATTCATTTTTACTAATATAAAATCGTTATTTCTAAAACAAAAATAACTGATATAAACATTATTTGTTAAATAAAATAATTAACAGAAAGACATTAATTTGTAAATAAAAAAAATAAATTTAAAAGCATTGATTGTAAAATAAACATAATAAATATACAAATTTTAATTCGTAAATACTTTGATCTATAAAAAGTTAAAACAATTAAAATAGTTATTAAGGCCATTTAAATGGTTATTCTAGAGATAATGACGTAACGGGAAAAGTTAATGTACAAACTAAAAAACGGGGTAACTGTAGGAATCAAGTAGTAGAGTAATTACACATGCAACGTAGTGTAGTTACATAATGCAATTACACTCACTATAATTACGTTATGTTGTGTGTGTGTGTGTTACACTACTTGATTTGCATAGTTAGCACGTTAATTTAATTTGTATTTGATCCAAACCTATCCCGTAATATAATGATATGCACTTGTATTCCTCACTATGAAGTATCTTTCGACTCCCTTTAATGGTCGAATGCAAGCCATCAATGTCACACCCCAACCGGTGGCGGATTATACGTCAGGGCGTGAATGGTGATGGTTCATAGCATATGGCACTAATTAAAGTTATAATATTTATACATCAAATTAAAACATGTCACACATTACAAGTAGAGTTCAAGGTAATAACATAGCATAAAGATAACAACATTTATTATTTTATTAGCCTATGCCCTTAGGGGTACCGCGTTTTGAACTTCAAAGCAAACATCAAACTTGTGTACCTGCATCATTTATAAAATAAGACGTCAACTATATGAATAGTTGGTGAACAACCATAGATTGAGACACATATATATAATAGACTGAAAACGTAATTCAACATGTTAAATGTATATCTAAGCACGTATGATTGAATAACACATATGATTGAATAACATGTGTGATCAAACATTGTTGACTTGTGTCCATAACCCGAAGGTTATGCTATGTCGGTTCTGATCGTCCGAATGCCAAAACCGGTCAAATTCGGACGGGCATCACCCCGATAGATCTATCATCGTTACCGATGGCTTGTTAAGTTAATGAGTCACACTTGATTGATTGATTGATTGAATACCCACACAACACAACGCATCACCACACATAGCATGAATAAACACATAACATAGATTTGAATTGCATGATTGAAAGAATAGTAAAACCATTATTGTTTAATACGGTATATGATACACCCCAAATTGTTTAAAAGTAAACAGAGGGTATGATTATTCACTTGGATATGATAGCGAGAATGATAAAGCCTTAAAGCGAGTTGGATGAACGGCACGGAAAAACCACAATGGTTTATCCTAAGGTATTGAATAACACAAGTATGAATATTCGAACGAAAACGAACAACTTTTAGCTTCTAGGTTCATGAGTGTTTTGGGGACTTCGTTCATGGTTAAAGTTATAAATGAGTTGAATATTATAAGATAAAAGTAAATTATGTTTAAGATACTTATACAAAATTATAAATGAGATATGTATATATATATATAATAGTGTGTGTGTGTATACACACATATGTGTGTATAAAAATATGAAACTATGTCTTATCAACAATAGTTATCTCTAATGATTTGTAAATATACTTTTAATAGATGATAATTAATAAATTGTTAAGATATTCCTAAGACTTTGTAAAAAGCATGTTTATGGATTTCTTTTATAAACATAAATATTTATATTAACCAAAAATCATAGTAATATGTATAGTAGTAATATATATATATATATATATATATATATATATATTTGTTATGATATCTTAAAGAACAAATCCAAAATAACCAAATTATGCAAGCAATTGTTTATGAAAATTCTATGAAGTTTATGATATGAATTTCATAACCATTTATATGTTAAAACGAGAATTTAAAGTACTTTGGATAAAAGATTGTTGAATGCATATTAAAAACCTAACAAAATTTGGTTGTTGATCATTACGAATAGTAAAAATATCAACTTGATTATCATTTATAGATGTAACACCCCAACTCGGAACAGGCTGACGCGTCACCATTACAGATATCATAAACTAAACGCAATCCATTTAAAAGAAAGAAATAGAATCCAAGGACAACCAACGAGTTAAATCGAACGGAAAGAAATCCTAAGTCTCATTTATTAAAATTTAAAATAAAAGAAAATAGACAAAGTCTTTATTCTTGAACTTCATTTTTTACTCTCATCACTGATTTCCCGGATTTCCCAAATTACCTGTCAACAAATAAGACAAACACAAACAAGAAAATACGGCTGAGCCAAAAATTGCCAGTAACGGAAAGAACAATAGTATTCACGGAAAGACAAAATAATAACAAAATCTATCTTAACCAAAATAAGTATTATACCAAAATTTGATACTTTTAAAGCATATGACAAAAACCGGTATTAAACGTAACATATAACGTGTGACATATAACGTGTAACATATAACTGAACTAGGATCGATCTATACGCCCTAAATGGCCAAAGTACTACCAGAGTACTAGTTAGATACGCCGTAAACTTTTAAAACACATTGTCACGAAAAGTGTTGTGCTCGGGTTACAGAGTACTAAACCTGAAAGGCAATATAACCGCCTAGCATATAACATATTAACAGAAATTCATATTATTATCCATAGGAACATGCAATAATGAGTACAAGTTATAAAATCTATTGCATGCTATAAAAATATATTACATTATATAAAAAAACTAAACTCAAAATGTAGCTGACGCATAACGAAAATCCGTATTACAAGTAACGGAATAGAGCCAATACTGTGAGTAAACGAGAACAGAAAACTGTATTACGAAGTAACGGAATATAATCAATACTATGAGTGAAAGAAACCAGAAACCGCACCACAAAGTAACGGAATATAAATAATACTAAGAAGAAACAAAAACAGAAATCGTACTACGGAGTTAAGGAATAGAGTTAACATACTATGACTAAAAGTAAACGAAAACCGTACTACGAAGTAACGGAATATTAATAATACTAAGAGGAAACAAAGACGGAAACCGTACTACAAAATAACGGAATATAAATAATACTAAGAGCAAACAAAAACAGAATCCGTACCTTAATTTAGCAAGCAAAGCAAAACTGAACGAGTCGTCCTTAACACGTACTAGATCCCACATTTTAATTATGGTTTGAATTAAGTTATAGAACTTAATGTCGTCATTTTAATAATTTTCCGGCGACGGAGGTTTATTTATCAGTAGCCGATGTTATCATTATCTAACTGTCTTGTCTTATATATGTATTATTCTTTAGTTTATTCATATTGCTAGTAACCATTTTATATGAATGCAAATAAAAGATGTATGGAGTGTTGGTGTGCAGGTTAGTAAAACACCCAGAATCATGAATTCAATATAACAAAAAGAATTTTAATTATTTATGAACCAACATATATTTGTATTCCTATCACCACACTCACGGAAATAAAACTTTGTTTTGGAAAGACATCTGGATTGGAGAATCCACTTTATCTTCGAGATTTCCGAGAATCTTCAACTTAGAGATCAACAAAAATTGTTTTTTAAATGAGAGGTTGGTTAATTCTTTTTGGGTTTGGAATTGGAGAAGAGATCCGAGAGGTGGGGTGGAGTCGAAGTAACTAAATGACTTGGTTGAAGTTTTGTACATGGTTACTTTATCAAATTCAAAGGACCATTGGGTGTGGGAATTAGACCATGATGATAAATTTTCAGTTAAAAGTGTTAGAATGTTTCTTTATCGGAGAGAGTTACCTAATGCGTCTTGTTGTACAAGATGGAATAAATTTCTTCATAAAAAGGTTAACATTTTTAGCTGGCGGTTGTTAATGGATCGATTACCAACTAGATATAACCTTTCGATTAAAGGTGTGGATATTCCTTCCATTCTTTGTCCTGTTTGTTCGAAATCGGTGGAGGTTTTGGATCATGTTTTTGGCGGGTGTCTCATTGCGTCCAGGCTATGGAAAGTGATAGGTCGTTGGTTGGATTTAGATTTTCCTACCAGTTTTTGGCCGAAAAACATTATTAATTGGTTGGATTCGTCTAGATGGGGGAAGAAGAAAAAGGATGTGGTTGAGGTGATTATTTTCACTGCTTGGTTGCTTATTTGGAATAATCGAAACGAGACGATTTTTGGTACGAAACTTGATAAGAAAGACTTTCTTTTCGATTATGTTGTTTCGGTTTCTTATTTATGGCTTTCTTCTCGTAATTGTAATTTTAATTTAAACTGGGTGGTGTGGTTAAGAAACCCATTACTTAGTATGTGACCTTGTTTTTTTTCCTTTCGGTTAGGCTTTTCTAACCGGTAAGACTGTTATTTAAAAGTATTGCTTGTCAAAAAATAGGTGACAAAATCCGGAAGATATCTCAGTCACCGAAACGAATCAGAATTCAATGACCATACTAAACCAGATTATTCAGCAACAACAGAGACAGGAACTATTACCTTAATAGCCTAACGAAACCGAATGTTTAAAAATGCAAGAAAGCAGATTATACGGATACGTGATGAAAGCTGGTATCGGAAACTTCAACCGGCAAGTATAACAAAACAGTAAATCTACAATTGGTGTTGAGATGGTGCGGCTCACCGGCAGAATCGGAACGGAGGATCGAATGGAAGCCAAAGAGATCATATATAGAGGCTAGATGTGAGGGCTTCGTGACTTCTACAAGGGATTTAATCCCATCTTTTCCGGATTTTCGTTTGTTACGGATATGGATAAAAGGTTTTGAAATTTGTATGTTAATCACGACTCCACTTCTGAATTTACATGCTTTGCTTATTACTATACCTTTTATTAATTAGAATATTATATTGTGGTTCAACCATAACCTTAATACATATTAATTTTCTTTAAAAAAAAAAATGGTTAACTAATTCATATGTAGGGATACATTAATATTACTTAGATATGTTTTTTTTTTCTATTCATGTACTAATTATTATTATTATTATTATTATTAATTATTGTAATGCTCTAAAAAAATCAAAAGAATAAATTAATAATAATAATAATTAGTTGAGACTTTCCAAGCCTTTTAATCAACTCCAAAATGCTTGATTATAAGTAAAAAGTGTGTGTGTTTAAGTAGAATTCATGTCTAAGCAATAAAACAAGTTTCTCTATTTGTCAGGCACACCCCCGTGCTTTATGAAAACGGCCCCGTGCTTCATGCCAAAACCACATTTTTGTCTTATTAATGAGTCATAAGAACAGCTGGACACATGGGCGTGTTAAGAGAAGCACGACCCCGTGTTTTCAGTGTCGGGACCACATTTTTGTCTTATTAATGAGTCATAATGACAACTGGACACAGGGGTGTTAAGGGAAGCACGACCCTGTATTTTGAGGTGCCAGGTCATCATTTTTTGTCATATTCAAGAAAGGTGACCACAGAGGTGTGGTAGGGAAGCACGGCCTCGTGTTTGAGTGTCAGGAAGTTTGAAATTTGGCAGTTTCAATCCCTGGACTTGTTAAATACTCAAAATTAGCGAATATACTCGAATAAACTTGATTATAACACATGATTGAATGAGTTTACCATGAATAAATATGAAACCACGCAATATAACATAACATGCATCGATTTATTGGTTGAATAATGATTTGAATTACAATATGGATCGGGTTTTAAATACGGAAAGTGGCGAATGTCACAATCAACTTCATACATTTTCTTCCCATCATCCACCGGTACCCTACTTTTTCGACACGCTGCAACGTATACCTAAGCAATACGCGGCAAAGGGTTTCCCGACGCCTTGACATACTGATAATGAAACGAACCACATAAGAAAGATAACAACCCAACTAGTGCAGACCCCACAGACACCCAAAATCCAATTGTCTAGTGGCCAACATCTTCATAGTACACCAGAATGGAGTTCGAGAACAACGATCCGGTGTTAAGTGCCTAAAAGTGGGCAAAAAAGCCCCTTTCGCGCCATATTTTATATTTGGTGTTGGACTCGTCGAATTGGTCCACACCAAGAGTGGCTAGAGTAGGCTGGTGCCCACCATATCCTAATGCAACCATGTAAATCGACAAATAAAACATCATCGTACCCTTTGTTGATGTCGGCATGCATTGTATTACTCCGTCTCCACATTGATATTAATATATTATCATGTAGAATTTATTATAAGATTATAAAATCATATGATAACTACAATAAATTATCAATCCGTAATATAAAATGATAAAAACAAGAGGTTATAATGTTATATAATGTTTTGTATATAACAAAACTATAACAATGGTTACCATGAATAAGATAACTTGAAAGCATATGCAAGTGAGATAACGACCCAGTAAGAATCGCTAAGAAAAGCTCCGAGGAGCGATCAGCCATTGATGTTGGCCGCGTCGTTGGGTCTATTAAGCTTGGTGTGGTTGCGGCAGTGGCAAAACAATCTGAGTCTAATGATGCTGTTAAACTGGTAGGTATTGATGATCCACGCGTGCTTATATGACACCCTCTAATTTTTGACTCGCTAATAGCATATTTTAATATTAAAATGTTGAGAGTCTAACTAAACTAATAAATGATAAGTGTTTTAATATCGTCTAATTAGTAATAATTATTTCATTTGATAATAATTATCACAAAACGAACCTATTAAGCGCATTGGTGACATTGTTGTAGAAGTATTCGTTGAAATTCACGTCGTATTTACGCGATATTATAAAACACGACGCATTTATTAACTCTAAATAACAACTGATCAAGTAAGAAAACTAATGTAAAATTTAATTTATATTAAACGAATCAAATTATTTTAGAATAATTACGCGAGACACATTGTTCAAATTTAACATGCCAGTTCAAAACACGATTCAGTACTGCGGCATTTTAAATTTCGACTAAATGTTGTGTAACACTTATTTATTACTCGTAAAATAAACATCAATTATTAGAATAATTGGAATAGCAGAAAATTTAGAAATAAACGAATCAGCGTGGAGCGTTAAACATTTAAACAGGTTCGTATACACACCCAAATATTTACCATTTTACCCTTTTCCTAACCCTACCTATTTAATCAATCTTTCTCTTGGCAGCCTCATTTTATCCAAAACCCTAATTGCAACCAACTAGAGAGAATGTGACAGCCAAAGAAATCCGGCCGCCACACTCTTCTCCGCCGTCGACTCGTGCATTCCGGCAAGGACAACAGCAACGGTGGCTTGCACTTATAGGCGGCTAACGAGCCTTGATTCGGCTGAACGTCCTAATCTGCGGCCAAATCTAAAGGTTAGTAGCTATTCCTCCGGCGAGAATAGTTTGCGGCGCGGCTAGGGTTCCGCCGCAGCCACCTTTCCGGCGACCCAAGGTGGCGTGATACAGGGACGGTTGTGAGTTTAGATTGCAGCTTGATGTTGTATAATTGATTATCGAACTAATATTTGGTTGCATTGACGATTTTCCGGCGACTGGTTAGGCGATGGTGGTGCGTGTTAGACATCTCCAGCTACTTAATGGCTCAGATCTACCGCTCAAGGGTCGGATTCAATATTTTCTAAGCTGGTCAACTCAGGTTACTGTACACAACACGGTCAAGCCCGACCGTCAAATTGCTAGGGTGAGCACAAAGGTAAAAACGCGGTAATATATTTAAATATGTACATATTTAACATTAAGATTATATAATCACGTCTGAGGCCGGTCCGTACTTTAATGACGCAAACCGACCCGACCCGACTAACGAAATAGTAACAAGATTGAGTCTGATGAAATAAAATGGCCAAATATGCTATAAATTAGGTTTGGAAAATAATAAATATAAATAAATACACATGGTTATATTTACGGATTTTCTAGGGACACCGGCCTATACGCCGCGTATAGACTTACGTGGCGTATAAGCCGGTGTTTCTAGAATATCCAACCAATTTTATCTTATTATGTTTTTTTTTTATTTTTTTCGGGGCCTGCTAGGGACACCGCCCCACCACCACCCTATACGCTGTGTATAGGTCTATACGCGGCGTATTAGGGTACGATTTGACGTCCTCCCCTCCCCTCCCCTCCCCTCCCTCTCCACCATTTATTTTTTCCTTTATTTTTTTTTCTTAACCCTCACCCTCTTCATTCAACCAACACCAACAACCATATATGTTTCCGGAGTCGGACGAGGAGATGCCGGACGGGTAACGGTCAGTCGGAGTTAAACCATGTATGTTTCCGGAGTCAGACGAGGAGATGCCGGACGGCGCTAACGGTCAGTCGGAGTTAAACCAGGTTTCATTTTATCTTTATTTTTTACATGTTAGGACATAGTTGTAGATGTTAGGATAGTGATTTGGTGAATGGTTTACTTTAGATCTCCCTGGAATAGCAGACAAGAGCTTGGCGAAAAAACTTTTCTTTTAATTAGGGTCATTTATGGACGATAGCGTATCTGTGATGTCCCGTAGACCTGCTGCGTAGTCTGGCTATTCGTTCGGCGGACAGGCTGGATCAAAATTAAGCCTCCTCCAGAACGGGTCAACATCCTCTATTGGGATACATGTGTCGTTAACTATGTATCCCTCAATCCGACAAGCACATGGCAGCCCCGAAGACGAATACAAATGGTGGTCGCATGAAGCGCCGCCGTTACGCATCTTGTGTATCAACCCATACTCGTTCACAAGTAGACCTAGAGCGTGAATCGACACCCTGTTTATTAGCTTCTTTAACCAGACGTGCTGTCGATGTCCTTCCATGACCTTCAAACGGGAGGCTACCAAAGATTTACCGATTTCTTTCATCTGCGAGTTGACCATTTTAAGGATTTGCCTGGCAATTGTGTCGAGCGAGTTGTTGCTTCCATTGAGGTACCTTTTCAGATTTGCGTACTGGCTCTCAACTCGGTTCGTCGTAGTTTCGGCGTTCGTCGATCCGGCAGGCTACAAACTTGTGTTTTTATGGATCCATCCAGCTCTTGCGAATATATTGCCAGACCTCTGAAAAATAAAAGGCCACGTTATTAAGACGTATGTTTAGGCTATTAAAAACTGTCAGGTGATACGAAGGACTCATCGGCTCTATCGTCCCGTATCAAATGACGCTCCATGTTGAGGCGACGATGGTCGTACTCCTGCACTGTCGGCGACTGTTACAGGACCTTCCACCAGTACGCAAAGTCCGTCACCGTTTCCGTGTTATATAGGCCCTTAAATTTTCTTCTTATATTCTCGGATATGTGCCACCTGCATAAATTTTTGGTGGCATTAGGGAAGACCGCGTCGCATGCGTTAATGAGGGCCTAGTCCGCGTCAGTCAGGAACACGCGTGGCTCCATGCAGTCGTCGAGCATTTGTTTAAGTTTCTCCAGAGCCCAGTTGAAGTTCCTCTGCCGTTCCCTGATCACAAACGCGGCGGCGATAAAAAACGACTGTGATGTCGAGGTCACACCGATAAACTGAACCAACGGCCAGTCGTACATGTTGGTGTTGTACGTCGTGTCAATCATCAGCACCTCGGGGAACGCACGCCACGTCTTATGTGACTTACTATGTCAAAAGAAAATTTCCTCCGTCCTGTCGTCAGTATCACTCTCCCGGGTATAGAACGTGAAACCGTTGCCTGCGAGAAAGTTTTCCAGCGCCTGCATTGGATGAAATAAAACTTTGGTAAATATTACAAGCACGACAAGTACACATTAAAACTATAAGTGTTTTGAACTACCTTCATAAGGGTGTCGCTTAGTAGCCCATCCCTCCTAATCTTGGCGGTGTGGTTGTATATATCTTTTATTACAGGTTGCACACCGGGAAACTTTTCGTGGAGGGCTGCTTCGATTTCTTGCGGCTTCACGCCGGCTCTGTGTAAACTCTCAACCATAACCAGCTGGTCGGTGTTCATTTTTCTAAAAGACGCACACCCCTCCTCGAATTCAACGGGATCGTGGTTGTGAGTCTCGTTTACCACTTGAACCCTCCAACATGCACCCTTGGCGACAGATGACGGGTACGACAGCTGACTACCGTAATCCGACACGAAGTACTCCTACCATACATAAATTAGAAATTCAAACAACAGTGCTAGTGATAATAATAAATAACAATAATACCTATAAAAAAAAATAAAATATTTTAATAATAAATAAGAATATTAAAATAATAATAAAATAACCATATATTATTTTATTATTAAAATAATAATAAAATAACCATATTATTTATTTTAATAATAAATAAGACGCACACCCCTCCTCGAATTCAACGGGATCGTGGTTGTGAGTCTCGTTTACCACTTGAACCGTCCAACATGCACCCTTGGCGACAGATGACGGGTACGACAGCTGACTACCGTAATCCGACACGAAGTACTCCTACCATACATAAATTAGAAATTCAAACAACAGTGCTAGTGATAATAATAAATAACAATAATACCTATAAAAAAAAAAAATATTTTAATAATAAATAAGAATATTAAAATAATAATAAAATAACCATATATTTACAATAAGACTACATAACGAAACCTGGTTCAAGTTTGGCAAGCCTGGCGAGCCAGTGTTACCATAAAACTGTTCGGGCTGACAGTAAGGTTGTTGAGGCTGGGTATCATACCCGACATACTCCTAACAAAACGTAATGCAGCATGTGTTAGTAAAAAAAACTACCAAATTCATACTAAATAAATATATAACGAAACCTGGTTCAAGTCGGGTAACCACGACGTGCCAGGCTGATCGTTAGCGGCGTAACCCGGCTCCTCCTCTGGAAATAAATGGTTAAACCAAGACATTCTGGGTATATATAGTACAAATGCTGTGTTGCTTTTTTGTTGAACGTTGAGAGATACAACGTCTCCATTTATAATAAAGAAAGGAAAGGAGGGAAGGGAGGGGAGCCGGGCTCCAATAATTCAGCAAAAGTAATACGCCGCGTATAAGGTATGATTTGACACCCTTGCCTAGCTTTTGCAGGGCAGGTTGGAATCAAACTAATACGCCGCGTATAGGTCTATACGCGGCGTATAAGGGAGCTTTTCTAGAAAAACCCACCAGCTTGTCTTGTTATGTTTTTTGTTATTTATAATAATTATTATTAATATTATTTTAATTATGAATAATATATTATTATTCACAATTCGGCAAAGCGTGTTCGGTAGCAGGCCTTAAATGGGAAAATTGACATTGCAAAACGACCCTTCAATTTATTGGCTGATATCGTTATGGACATCTTGAATCAGTTATGGTGATTACCTTGGGAAAAACTGGCAGTGCTAAACGAACCCTTTCTTGGATGCTCTCGGTATCGGCATCTCAAACCGCCTCTTCGATATCTTCAAACTCCAACGGTCTTGACCTTCGGCCACCACCGGCAACCGTAGTTGTGTTCACTCAAACACATATCAGTCGTCACTAAGCTTAAGCTTAGGCTTGTTATTAGTTTTATTTTTAATTGTGGGTATTATAAGTTGGTCATGTTGCATGTATTAAAGAATTATCGGCGTATATATATACGTATACATATATAGTAGATGTGCGTTATAAGAATTCATTGCGCCTGCATAACTAGCACCAGATCGAGACGCTAGTTTGATGAGTTTTGATCTCTCGTATCCGCGGTATCCGTTAACGGCAGCGAGAATGTGAGCCCATACTTTGAACAGATAAGTGGAAATTCGGTCATTGCTCCAGCTCAACGAGCACCAGACTGAGATAATACCTATAAAAAAAAATAAAATATTTTAATAATATATAAGAATATTAAAATAATAATAAAATAACCATATATTTACAATAAGACTACATAACGAAACCTGGTTCAAGTTTGGCAAGCCTGGCGAGCCAGTGTTACCATAAAACTGTTCGGGCTGACAGTAAGGTTGTTGAGGCTGGGTATCATACCCGACATACTCCTAACAAAACGTAATGCAGCATGTGTTAGTAAAAAAAACTACCAAATTCATACTAAATAAATATATAACGAAACCTGGTTCAAGTCGGGTAACCACGACGTGCCAGGCTGATCGTTAGCGGCGTAACCCGGCTCCTCCTCTGGAAATAAATGGTTAAACCAAGACATTCTGGGTATATATAGTACAAATGCTGTGTTGCTTTTTTGTTGAACGTTGAGAGATACAACGTCTCCATTTATAATAAAGAAAGGAAAGGAGGGAAGGGAGGGGAGCCGGGCTCCAATAATTCAGCAAAAGTAATACGCCGCGTATAAGGTATGATTTGACACCCTTGCCTAGCTTTTGCAGGGCAGGTTGGAATCAAACTAATACGCCGCGTATAGGTCTATACGCGGCGTATAAGGGAGCTTTTCTAGAAAAACCCACCAGCTTGTCTTGTTATGTTTTTTGTTATTTATAATAATTATTATTAATATTATTTTAATTATGAATAATATATTATTATTCACAATTCGGCAAAGCGTGTTCGGTAGCAGGCCTTAAATGGGAAAATTGACATTGCAAAACGACCCTTCAATTTATTGGCTGATATCGTTATGGACATCTTGAATCAGTTATGGTGATTACCTTGGGAAAAACTGGCAGTGCTAAACGAACCCTTTCTTGGATGCTCTCGGTATCGGCATTTCAAACCGCCTCTTCGATATCTTCAAACTCCAACGGTCTTGACCTTCGGCCACCACCGGCAACCGTAGTTGTGTTCACTCAAACACATATCAGTCGTCACTAAGCTTAAGCTTAGGCTTGTTATTAGTTTTATTTTTAATTGTGGGTATTATAAGTTGGTCATGTTGCATGTATTAAAGAATTATCGGCGTATATATATACGTATACATATATAGTAGATGTGCGTTATAAGAATTCATTGCGCCTGCATAACTAGCACCAGATCGAGACGCTAGTTTGATGAGTTTTGATCTCTCGTATCCGCGGTATCCGTTAACGGCAGCGAGAATGTGAGCCCATACTTTGAACAGATAAGTGGAAATTCGGTCATTGCTCCAGCTCGACGAGCACCAGACTGAGATATTGGCCGGGACTTACCTGAACCGGTTGACACGTATGCTGACGTGGATTTAGGCTCTGTGCTGGCGCTGATATTAACACGTTTGCATAATACACAATGAAAGCACAAATTCAAACAACAATCCATACAATAGCAATTCTCTTCAACGACCAGTCAAACAAGAAGAGAAAAATAACGAAGACAATTGCTATTGTATGGATTGTTGTTTGAGTTTGTGCTTTCATTGTGTATTATGCAAAACGTGTCAACGAATGCTGTAAACAAACGTGTTAATATCCGGGTCAACACCGAACCTAAATCCACGTTTGCATACGTGTCAACCGGTTCAGCTAAGTGCGAACTAATATCTCAATCTGGTGCTCGTTATGTTGGAGCAATGACCGAATTTCCACCTATCTCTCTAAAGTAGGGGCTCCCGTTCTCGTTGCCGTTAGCGGATCTGAGAGATTCAAACTCATCAAACTAGCGTCTCGATCTGGTGCTGGTTATCTCGACGCAATGAATTCATATATCGCACATCTACTATATATATACACGTATATATATAAGCCGATAATTTTTTAATATACGCAACATGAACAACTTAGAATACCCCAACTAAAAATAAAACTAATAACAAGCTTAAGCTTAGTGACGACTGATATGTGTTCGAGTGAACACAACTACGGTTGTCAGTGGTGACCGGCGGTCAGGACCGTTGGAGTTCGAAGAAATCAAATAGCCAGATTTGAGATGTCGATAACAAAAGCAGCCAAGAAATTGAAAGTTCGTTTGGAAATGCCAGTTTTCCCAAGTAAGCCGCTGTAACTGATTGAAGATGCCTATAATTTAAAAGTTCGTTTCGCATTGTCAATTTTCCCAAATAAGTCCTGCTACTAAATGCCCTTTATCGAATTTCCAATAATATGTTATTGATAATTAAATATTATTAATAATAATCATAAATAACATTAATAAAAAAAAAAACCATAATAAGACAACACTGGTAGGCTTTTTTAGAAAAACTCACTAACATAATATAATAATTATATTATATACAAACGTACCTCAGAAAGTCTTGCGTCGCCGCCTAACCCCGGCATCTGACTCTCTGGCGTACATCAGATACCTAATAATAATAATATTTTAGTACTAATAATAATAGAAAAATTAATGCTTTAATACTAATAATTATATGTTTAGAATAAAACAATAGTAATATAATAATTAATATTTTAATAGTATTTTACTATAATTATTTTAATAAAAATATAATAATTTATATTTAAATAGTATTTAAATATTATTATTTTAATAATAATAATACTATTTTAGTAAATACAATAATAGTATTCTATTTTACTAACAATAATATTTTCATAACAACAATATCTTAATAATAATATTAATATTTTAATAGTAATAATATAATAAAAATTTTAGCGCTAACGGTAACAATACGGGAAATCTATTTTAAGTTTAGGAGGCCCGGCGAACTAGGGTTACCGTCAAACGGTCGGTGCCTAGACAAATTTCTAAAGTAAACCATTCACCAAATCTCTGTCCTAACATCTACAACTATGTCCTAACATGTAAAAAATAAAGATAAAACGAAACCTAGTTTAACTCCGACTGACCGTTAGCGCCGTCCGGCGTCTCCTCGTCCGACTCAGGAAACATATATGGTTGTTGGTTGAATGAAGAGGGTGATGGTTAAGAAAAAAAAATAAAGGAAAAAAGAAATGGTGGAGAGGGAGGGGAGGGGAGGACGTCAAATCGTACCCTAATACGCCGCGTATAGACCTATACGCGGCGTATAGGGTGGTGGTGGGGCGGTGTCCCTAGCAGATCCCTTTATTTAGCTATAAAAAAGATTTTACCATTTTGGTGATCATTAAAATTATTGACCTTATAAATAACAACATTAACGTTATTAAGTCCCGACAAATAACAATGATGTCCATTGTGAAGTTCTAAGGACCTCTACATTATGTTTTCAAACAAAGCAATTTCAAACTATGGCTGTGTATACACGTCAAATGTTTTCATGGGAAAAAGTTTTACATTATGGCTACAAAACCTGTGGACCAATATTATGTTAACTTTTAAGTAAGTTTTTCAGGTACCATCTATCAACGACATGGTTGGAATAGGTCCATTGTATTTAACTTGACCCTAGAAATCGAAGATCTTGCTGTGATTCAGTTGGGTTTATAGTCCTGGAATTCTGATGGCCTTCTAATCTCATAAAAGTCGCATCCTGCGTTTCCGTCTCGGTGGGGTGTGGCAGCTTCCTACTTCACCAATACTAGTCTTCAAAAAATGCTTTTGTCATAGGATATGTAAGAACTTGTTTGAAAAAGTGGCTGGGAATTTGGTGTGTAATGAAATTTTGGTGCATGGTGGTGCATGGTTTGCTGGTCATCATTCAGCTGCAAAACAGGCTATAGATGATGTCGGCTTCTTATTTCCTGGTTTGCCTGTCGAATATACTATTCTCGCTTTCTCAAGTGAGGCTGAACTTGAAACCGGTAGAAAAGCTTTTGGTGTGCAGTAATTGAAATTGATAACCTTTGATTTGATTAAGTTAGCTTCTAATTAAGACACGAGCCTTGCACATTCAATCTAAAGACGAGTATGAGGTCCCGGGATACGCTCTCCCTTTACGCATTACTCAAAGACCTGCATAACACATTTATTAAAATACTGTCAATTTGACATGCTCTAACCTACGCCTAAAAGTTGCTATATGATGACAACATAGGCGATGGTGTCGGCACGCAAACACTTTCGGGAGTCTTTATGTTTAGAGTGGCAATTGACGGATTAAGAGTTCGTCTTAATGATACCGCTCGAACGCCTCTTAAAATCAAAAGTCAGTATGCTGATGCTGACTTTGATTCGCTATCCCAAGAAGAGAAGACATACGCGATCCTTGCAAACATGTTTCATGCTGAATCAAAGAAACATAACTTACATGCTATGCTTTTAGATGCGAGCAAATTATACGGGGGTTAAGAAAACATTGGAAATTGTGTTGCTTCTACGTACTGTCTTATAAACTCGGATGAACTTAGTATACTACCCTCAACCAGCCATCATGGTGATAAAGAAAGAAAACTGAAACCTGGCGTGGCGGTTGGTGCAACATCAACAACTATGATTAGTGCTGCATTTCTCTTAAAAGTCGCTCCAGCCTCGAGTGTGGTTAATTATGGACTAATGGCCAAGTTATTTGTAAAAGTCGGTTCCTCCGAAGAGATTATTAGGATCGTGATTCAGAATGTCATTGCTACTACTGAACTAAAGATGTTACCAGTAATGCGTGTGACCCTTTATAATATGATACAAATAGACGATTTAGGGTTGTTCCATACTTTGCATTTGGGTGTTGCGCTGCTACTTTATGCGGTTTGACTGTGTGTAAAGATCGTGTTGCTAAAGCGGTGCCATCTACACAGACAGTGGCGCCTCTATGTCGTGGAGTTGAACGATTGCAGAGGGTGCATTAGTCGATAGACTTGCTTTTCGACATGTCTAAAAGCTGGAAATGTGTCTCGTTATGTTATATGTTCTGTTTTCTTACATATGGTTAGATTTTGTCATGAGATAAAATGTTGATTCGGTTATTATAACTTTAGTTATTTCTCATTTGCTTCTCATTTGCTAAAGATGAAAAAGTACTTGGTTTGTAACAAAGGTAATGCTTAAATTGCAGACTTGCGATATGCAGCTCATATGATTATAATTTTCGCGTGAATATTTTGTCTCGTTATATATTTGTATACAAACATGTGACACACTTTTCGCCTGGATTTTTTTGAATATGGAGTTAAACAATATGTTTCGGTATGTATCGCTATTATTGGATGAACAGAACAGCATGTGCCCTTCTAATTCATGAAATCATGAAGAAGAATAATCCTACTTTTCTCGGTTAATCCAGTTTCTTGAGTTCTCCCTTATTTTCATTACAGTTTCACATATAAAAGGTGTTCTTTACATATTGAAATCACTCAAAAACACTTGGTTTTGATGTAGCAAATTAGTTATGGCAAACAATTGCTATTTGCTGGGAGAAACGCCATTTTTTGAAATATGGCAGAGGTACTTTCTAAACGTAAATTCTTTGTTAAAAGTAATAATCAAATTACTAGAAGTTTGATTTTCAACATTACACTTTTCTTCAAGTTAATGGGCAAACTTAGTCTTGATTGGGGATTGGGTCTGTTTCAACGTAAGAGTTTTCTTACTCGGTTCTTTTTATATACTAAGTACTAAACGAGGTAAAGAATTGTGTGAGGAGAATTGACTTACGATTCGACACTGAACTAAGTACCGTCAAGGAGTGGCAAAAAAAATGGGAGTTGTTCTTGAGTCGTTCAATTTGAGTTCTAACAATAAACAAAAATTTAAAAAGAAAATTCTCAAGATGAACTGTTGAAGGAGATCAGGGAGTGTATGCTCGTCTTTTTTACATGGGGTGGGGCAAAATTGTGTTGTGATTTAAGCCACTATTAATCAAATTTAGAGGTGGCAAATGGTTGTTGGGTTGAACGGGTCATGGGTTGAAATGAGTTTGGGTCAGAACGGGTCAACTAAAAAAGGGTTGTTTTGGTTTGGGTCAGAATAGGTTAGAGTTAAAACGAGTCATAACGGGTTTCAATTTTTTTTTGAACGAGAATAGCGGCGGAAACATTTTTGTATTTTTAATTTTTTTGTTTTTTATTTATATTTTGAGTTATTATTTTTTTTGAATTTTTTTCTAAAGGGTTTTCTATTAAGATCAAAAACCCCTCAAAAAAATATTCAAAAAAGTTAATAAAAAAATCATAACTCAAAACATAAATCAAAAACAAAAAAATGAAAAAACTAAAATGTTTCTTCCATTGTCCTTGTTTCATAAAACCCCCCCCCCCCCCCCCGAGAAATCGAACTGAAACCGAAAAATCCACATAATTGAAACAAAAAGCCAAAACCGAACCAAATCAACCGAAATCAAAAAAGTCGATCAAAACGAAACTAAAAAGAATTGAAACCGAACAAAAACGAAACTAAAAAACGGACAAAAACGAAACAAAAAACCAAAAACAAGTCCGGAATCGACCAAAAAGAAACCAACCGTCCTGTGTGAAAACTCGTGTTGGCTTGAAACCTGAACTGAACCCGTTCCAATCTCAAACCCATTTCATGCCAAAATTTGTATCGTGCGGAAACCCATTCGGATCTGAAACTTGCCACATTTCCTTAGGACACTAACCCACATCGACCCATTTCTTTGAATATGTCGACCCATTTTGACTCGAAAATAACAAGATAAAATTTCAAATGACCCATTTTAACCCATTTAATTAAAAACTCTAACCCAAATTAACCCATTTAATTTTTAAAACAACCTAAATTGACCCATTTGAAATGGTTTGGGTCAAGTTATATGATTGAAGCAAAAGTCACTAATTATATGATTGTGATTCTTAAAAATTAAAATATTTCATTCTTTGAAAATACATATTCATAAGACATTCAGTTTTATTAGTTATACTACAAAAGCATTCATACTCATGCCCGTACCCATACTCATACCCATGGGCTGGCTTAGATCTCCATAACCAGGTGCACCCATTCCCATTCCTGGACCCATCATGGGGTTGGGTGCGTGTCTTAGAGCATTTGCACCCACGCGCCCGATTCCTATACCTGAGCCCATGGCCCATGGTTACATTTGAAGTCACTGGTATTTTGCTTGGTTTCTCCATTCTCTTTTCTTTATGGTTTATCGCCTCAAAATCATTTCCGATGTCAGATAACGGGTTTGTTTTGCCTGCATATTGAGAAATAATGTTATATATGTAACAAAGTGAATGATATAAATGATAATGAAATAACTTACACCCAGATATGTTGAGATTAACAAGAGCACGGTTCAATGTATCGGCCCAGACAATTTATCGTAAGTTCGCAGGTTGTTGAGGTACTATAGCAAGAGCACTGGATGAAGCAGTGACGGAAGCATTTGACTGTAATTATGGCTGTTGTAAGAAACTTGAAATTGAGACAGATGGTGGCGTTGGGGCGGGAAACTGTTGTAAAGGTTATTACTAGTTTGACCATGCCTGTGAAGAAATGCTACCGAGAAATGTGTTTTGACCGTCTGCAAAGCCAACAGATTGACCATTTTGAGCTGCACGAAGATCAGCCCGTATAACATTCTGGGCTGTCGGGAAACTAGGTGGCAACACAGATTGACCGCCCTGAGCTGAAAACGCAGACAACAACTCAGATTTGCTACCCTGAGCCGCTGGGAAACTGGGTGGCTAGCTGCAGCTAGGTTGACTGCCGGTCAAAGTCAAAAGCTTTATAAATCATAGCCATGGGCTTCAATGTTAACTTATTTTTGCTTTATATTTCACTTTGACCTCAAAACATTTACTATATAGATTTACATACCAAGAAATAATCTTTATAAATAAAACTGGTTCTAGAAGCATTTATGAGAATTTATGTCAAGTTTAATTTTTAATGCGTTTAGTTAAAAAATAAACTAAACTCAAATTATTTCACTCAAGTCACTTCATTTGAAAGAATTTAACCATATATATATTATCAGTAACTCATATGCTATGCCTTAAGTCACACCTATGCGTTTGGTTACACACCACATTCATGCATTTAATTTGGCTGCATATCATCGAGTATACAATTGTAATATGTTTTTCCAAACATCGCCTTCATGTGTTAAATCACCTTATCCAAGTCAATGAGCCATATATGATATGAGAACTCACATGCCTAACGTTGCTCTTGAACATCTTCATCAACATACCATGTGTCTTCTCTTGGAGATTATTCATCCGGACGAAGAAAAAGATATACAAATCAAGGTCATGTAGACCAATTAAGTGTCATCCGAAGCACTCTTTTAAGACAATAATGGTTTGTACAATATGATTGTTCCACAACATATGATATGAGTTTATCATAGCATAAGTAACACTACATCATATGTAAATAACTTATTTAGAATCACTATTGAGTGGACAATAGCATGTAAGAAATTGTTTAATTTGAATGTGTTTCAACTTTGTAATAGATAATTTAATTAATATCCCATATAAATTACATTATTATATTTGTACTTTTATTCAAGCAAACCCACAATAATATCAAAAACACGATTACAAACACACATGCTCCACAAACTAGACTTGTTCCTTCTTCACCTCATCACATGAATCTTCATCAACACTAATGCAATTATACCTCTTAGCACAATAAGCATATATCACAAAGTCAATCACGGTCAACAGCGCAATCAGAAAATAAAACCTATCCATATGACCATCATTCAAATTCTCCGGAATCCACCCTACGTCACCTCCCCGAGACGTGATACTCATCACCATATGAACCAAAAGACTACTCACGTAATTCCCCAACGATATCGACGCCATACAAAGCGAGCTTCCAAAGCTCTTAATCCCATCAGGAGCCTGACTGTTAAAAAACTCTAGTTGTCCAACATACATAAAAACCTCGGATGCTCCAACAAGCACGTACTGCGGGACCTGCCAGAACACATTCATTGTACTCGTATGTTGTCCGGGAACTGACTGTTTAAGCCTCTCAACTTCTGTGACACCCGCAGCCACCATTGCAAAGAGTCCTATTATTAAACCGACGCCCATTCGTTGAAGCTCGGTTAAACCTTTGGGGTTTCTGCTTATTCTCCCAGCTAAGGGCACTAATATTTTACGGTAGAGTAGGGTGCATACGAGGACGCTAAGGATGTCGAAAACTGACAGGCTGGCCGCTGGTAAACGGAAGGTGCCAATGTGGGTGTTCATGACGGCGCCTTGCTCGACGAATAGTGATGCCATTTGAGTGAAGATGACCGAGTATATGATTGTGCAGAGCCAAATTGGTAGCATTCTGATCACGCATTTTGCTTCTTCTACTTGTGTCACTGTGCATAGTCTCCATTGGTTTTGTGGGCCGGTTAAGTCGTTCTCCGTCACCACCGCCGCCTTATCTAGACATCTGAAACATTTTAACGTACAGATTTTGTTTATTTTCACTCATACATTGGAGTCTCATCTCATTCCCCATGTTATAGGAAAAACTAAAATAAATCATATTTTCATTTTTACTAATATAAAACCGTTATTTCTAAAACAAAAATAACTTATATAAAACATCATTTGTTAAACAAAATAATTAACATAAAGACATTAACTTGTAAATAAAAATAAATAAATATAAAAGCATTGATTGTAAAATAAAAATAATAAATATTCAAATTTTAATGCATAAATACTTTGATTTTATAAAAAGTTAAAACGAATATTTTTTTAAAGTAAAAAAGTTAAGGTCATTTAAATGATTATTCTAGAGATAATCCGTAGCGGGGAAAGTTAATGTACGAACTGAAAAGACGTATTATCTGTTCGAATCAAGTAATGTAATTGTATAATTACACTATAATATAATTATATTATATTGCATATATTTAAATTTACACTGCTTGATTTACGCAGTTAATTAGCACGTTAATTTATCCAAACACATCCCGTACTGTAATGATATGCACTTACTTGTATTCCTCACTATGAAGTATCTTTCGACTCCCTTTAATGGCCGAATGCGAGCCATCAACTTCATACAATTTCTTCTCATCATCCACCGGTACCCTACTTTTTCGACACGCTGCAACGAATACGTGAGCAATACGCGGCAAAGGGTTTCCCGACGCCTTAACATAACGGTAATGAAACGAACCACATAAGAAAGATAACAAGCCAACTAGTGCAGACCCCATTGACACCCAAAATCCAATTGTCCAGTGGCCAATATCTTCATAGTACACCAGAATGGTGTTCGAGAACAACGCTCCGATGTTGAGTGCCGCATAAAAGTAGGCAAAGAAAGCCCCTTTCGCGCCATTTTTTTTATATTTGGTGTCGGACTCGTCAAATTGGTCCACACCAAGAGTGGCTAGAGTTGGCTGGTGCCCACCATATCCTAATGCAACCATGTAAATCGACAAATAAAACATCATCGTACCCTTCGTTGATGTCGGCATGCATTGCTTTACCCCGTCTCCACATCCAGAAGGTTTCAGTAGAAATAACGAAGATGTTAATGATAATAACACCAGCCCCTACAAAGCATGATAGATTGATATTAATATGTTATCATGTTAGAACTTATTATAAGGTTATAAAATCATATGATAACTACAATAACTTATCAATCTGTAATATAACATGTTAAAAACAAGAGGGTATAATGTTATAATTTTGTATATAACAAAAGTACAAAACTATAACAATGCTTACCATGACTAAGATAACTTGAAAGAACATGCAAGTGAGATAACGACCCCAGTAAGAATCGCTAAGAAAAGCTCCGAGGAGAGAGCATAAATAGACAGTGCCGGTCCATTTGCTAACCATATTTGCAGCATCTGCGTTGCCTTGATCCATGACTCGAGTCAAGAACAACACCAAGTTGACTCCAACGCCAAAGAATGCAAATGTGGCGAGGGCTTGATTTGCTGCAAAAAGGGACAATGTTGAGTTTATTTGATGTTCATAACATGTGAACAATGCATGACCTTGATGTAGTTTGATTGTGATGTGAGATTTACCGAGAAGGAGAAATGCTGGAGCCCATCCTCCTATTTTTCGTTTCGGCTTGTGTTGAAGTGCTATTGCAGGTTCTTCTTGCTAGTATATATATATACATTGACACGTAAATATTAGTATGCATCTATTGCAAATATAAGCCAACTTCATAAACTCGTATAGATAACCGTGTTTTAGGTACTTTTATATGTAGGTATCTTTTTACTTTATAATTTGGTTGTGCAAATCAGACACTTGTCGTCGTTGTTGTTATTATTATTTATACATTAAATTCTTATCGTGTATCTATTTTAATTAATTTTTTAAAAGTGAGTAATGTTGGAATTCTGATGAAACACAAAAATAAAGCAGAAACGTATGACTATAAATATACTAAAAAGTGGTCATTTCATGATTCATATTACTCTAGAATATGACTTTTACAACGTTCTTTAACATGATACACCATAAAGTATGCTTAATTTGAAAGTGTTGTGTCATATGTTATGAGTACTATCATCTATACTATATATAATATATGAGATATGCGTAAATTAAGACATCTATTTTTTAAGTAATTTACAAGTTGTTAAGAATAAGGTATACCTTCTATAGCATGTAAGGTAGGGACAAACTTGTTCATTAAAAAATATATGCATAGAAATAGTTACAACATTACCCCTTCAACTTTACTCAAATTTTTTAAATTAGAAATAGTTACAAATTTATTCATTTTGAATTTAATTATAACTAACTTCCCACCAACGATTTTCCAACGGCAGTAACTTTTTCATACGTTAATATATATATTTTTTTAAATTGCACCATAAAAATGAGCATTTTATTGTCTTTAATTTGAGTATATTATTGCTATAGTTTTTTTTCAATTAAAAAAAATTAACACGTTGCGTATGGATGTTCACAATTCGGTTTTAACAGTTTCCAAGATAAAACTATGAGCCAAACCGTTGGTTCGATATTTTTATCATTGAAAACCGATACTGAACCATTGAAAATTTAAACTGAATCATTACTAACGGTGTGGTTTCACGCATTGAGCTTTAATAATAAGTTTGCAGTCCTGTCCGGTTTTATATGGCCGATTTTCGGTATAAACTGTATACCAAACTGTTTGCTATGGTTTGATCATTCGAAAACCGGCTGACCAAAAGTGATTATTAGTTTAATTGTTTTCAACGTTTCAAACGAACATTGAGCATCCATAACTGTTACATGATTACTAGGTTTTTTGTATCCCGCCGCATCGCGCGGGCTCACACTACTATAGATTAAAAAAGTGTTAAAAGCTACCATCTTTTACCAAAATTTATGACGAATTTTAAAGACGGGTAAAGACAGTAGTAATCAGTGACGGATTTTATGACTAGACGGTTTTAATGGTCGCTTTGACCCTTTTTGTAGTAAAAGAATTATATATAACTATATGAAATTAATTAAACATGGAATAATATAAAATAAAATAAAATTCTTACAAATATGGAGATCTCCATGGGGACGTTGTTTGAAGCCATTGGTACTTTTGATCAAGGATTCCTCTGCATATGTATGGATTTATCAAACTTGTTTGAATATAATAAATCATGAAAAAATAAAAATAAAAACAAAGGAATACCAACAACGGTCAACTCTATCGACAATCTGTCAATAAATGTGGTTACTAACTGATATTTGTCAGTAACGACATCAGAAATATGGTTGTGACTAATCTCATTTGTAACAAGTTACTGACAAATATTACTAAAGGACTATTTAGCTAATCTATTGGTAACAAATCACTTACAGATTGTTGGAGTAAAAGTTTACAGTTTTATAACAAAGTAGGTTGTCGGTTGTAAAATTTTAGGTTTCCTGTTAAAATGCATGTATTTAAATTAGGTTATAAAGATTGATGACTTGTAAAAACAATTTTATGCAAGATTAAGGTATAATGTCCAATAATCTACCCGATCATGCATACATGCCTAATTAATACCTTGAATAGCAGTAAAAAGAAGCCACCACGTAAAAAATTAAGATGACAATTAAACACTTAATTACGTTTAGTTCATTAATTAAACTTTTATCCAAAAAATTTAAAATAAACATCACAAAATATCAAACCTTTTATGGAACTTTGCAACGGAGAGGATGGCTGATTCCGGTGACGGTGAGGAGGTTGTGTCGGTGGATACGTACGGTGGCGCCTCCAAATCCGGTGAGTTTACAAGCACTTGACGAAGACAAATTCTATGAAATCTTTGAAAACTTATTGTCATTTACGTTAAAACAACAATCGGTGTCTAGATCGTACTAAACGCGCACAATCTTTGTCTTTCAGAATTGAAAGTTCAAGAACACTAATATGGACATTAGAGACATGAAGGTAGGAAAGATTGGTAATTAAAGTTTAGGATTTTTTGCATGAAGATGATATGAAGAAAACCCTATATATAATTGGTGAGATGAAGATATATGATAAGTGTATATGAAGTGTTATTATAAGTGAGGTGATTACATTTAAGAGTGGTGATATATATGTAGATGAATAGAGGGGATTGCGTAACAAACTCCTAATAAGACTCCAAAATTGATGTCTGTGAGTTCACACTAATCTATTTTTAAGGATGTTATTTCGGGTAACTACATGTTAACAACTTATTAATAAATAGTCAAGTGTCTGAACTCGTCTAGTAACAGTGTTACCATAAATCGCACCGGTTATAATTTATAAATTAATGAATATAAAGTTTAAACTATAAATAAGATTTTGAAAATAAAATTAAACATTTTATCAAATTCTTGGATTGGTTGTGAAACACTGATATAGTATAATCGCGAGTCGCTAGTCAACCAAGAAGACCAGTGATTAACTGAGATTAATTGACTATTAGTTAGGTTTAATCGATGATTAATCCTCGTCTACTCGGGATTTTTATAACCATAATATGAAGAAGGTTACTGATCCTATTCGGCTCTCGGAAGACGCTTATGATTATAATTGGTTTCTACTTTTTTAAAACTATAGTCACGTTTTCTAGACTTCAAAACTTTTAGAATAAAGGTGGAAAACTTTTAGAATAAAGCAGGAAACAATTATGATTTAACAGGATCTTAGGTAAAAGGAAAACAAAGGTTAAGAATTTATTAATTTATGTATGAATTATTCCGTGTTATGATGTGAAGAATTATTGTTGTTATCTATCATCTTTTTATCAAAGTTGAAATTGATTCTATTAAAGTCGTTACTCTATTCTTCGATAGTTTATTTAATTAAAATTCTAAAATATAACATATTTTGTTTAAGTGTCTGATTTAATTACACCAAATACATTTAATACAATATCAAGATCGTTATACTTGTACTAATGTGGGTTAGATAAAGACTTTGGTGTCACACCCCGACCAAAGGCGGCGGAACATGCCGAGATGTAACGATTGTCCATAAGCACATGATACTAATTAAAGTAACAGTATTTAATAAACTCATTTCATTTCACAACATCGAAAATGTCACATAGCAATTATCCATAAAATAACCACAAACAAGATATCACAAAATATAGCAAATTTGATATTGTTCATTTTTACTAATATCCTAAGGTCTTTAATGTCGTTTTCTTCACAATCATAAATCAACCAAGATGCAAACCTGCAACATTTCATAAAATAAAGTTTGTCAACACAAAGGTTGGTGAGCAATTCATAAGTTTAATCATATTAATATATAATAAAGATAGCCACAAACTTGCATACGAAACGATAAATAAAAGTGGTAATTTGGATAAATAGATATCGCTAAACACATTAGCGACACCTAGCTATAAGGGGATGCCAAATAGTCTAGGATTTTATAGTTATCGTTAATTGCATTACGTTAACGACACCTTGCTATAAGGGGATGCCAAATAGTCTAGGATTTTATAGTTCCACCAACCAAAAGCGATAAACACATAGGCATATAAGCATAGAACACCAAATCGAGTAATTATTTAGGCAAAGTATACAACTACGTTTGTGGTTTAAGATTCAAATATAAAGCATTTTGTTGAATAAGTATGAAATGTCACCCCCAAAATAAAAGATGGAAAATGGGGTATGAAGTACTTACCTTCAAGTAGTAAACTTGAAAGATGATAATTTGGAGATTTGTTGGAACGACGAGTTTAACGCACAATGCCTAAAAAGAAAAGAAGTCTTGAATTTAGAAAGGTTGTCTTTAAGGTCTTTAAACAAAATAAATGTTGAGAAATGTAAATAATTAAAGTTCAAGGTTTTAAAATATAACTATTTAAGAATTTATAATAATAACCCTTTAAAAATGTAAGTTTGCTCCAAATCGGGTTAAAGTATCTAATCTTAATATTTACTCAACCTATGTTAAGTAATAAGGTGAATAAAATGCAAGAATGCAAATCCCTTTGGAATAAGGATACTAAAACGGTTTTTTTTATCGAGTGTTCGGGTTGTCGGTTCGGATCTTGATAATTGGTCAAACCCAAAGTCAACTTTCCAAAATATTGAATGTTATGAGATAACTCAATAAAATTTAATAAGACTTAACCAAGTATGTAGTTCCATTGTTTTAGAACTAACAACGCACGTTAAGAGAGTGTTCGGTTTTGTCGGTCCAAACTTTGTTATGAGATCAAGTTGAATCCAACATTTCCAAGTACTTAAGAAAATATTTAAAAATCAATTTGTAACTATTTTTAAATAAATATACAAGTCTTGATGGCTAAAAAAACACACTTGTGTGTCTTAATGTAAGGCCCCGAACCCGGTAGCCTTACTTTAGCGTCGGATTTACTCATAAACACAGTTCTTACAAATCAGAGTTCATTAAAACTTTCGCGGAATATAAAAACTTTCATGAAACGTTACAACAATCCAAAACTTGCCTTAATTAAACATTCTTGTTTTTCAAAATAAACGTCAATTACATTAAAACATCTTGAGTCTTCAAATGCCAGTCTCCTATTCGCCCACCATGTGCCCGCTCAAGCTAGTTGTCTCATTCTACTCACCTGCGTGCATACTAAAAGTCAGCTACGCTGAGTGAGTTCTATTTAATCGGACGCCATACAATACATACACATACATACATATCCGAAGATACATATCCATACCTAACTAGTTACCCTTCTGTTCTACAAACATACTTACTACCATACATACATACATATCTACAATCACTAACCTCAGTCTACCGAGAGTACGTTCATAGTCCGCCGTCTATACCTGTACTCAAGGTCGTGAACACGTAAAAGGGCCGCAGTCCTTACCTATGTTCACCATTTATGGTACGTGCAAGGTCCGCAGTCCTTCCCTATACCATCCTACATCCACAACACGTACAAGGTCCACAGTCCTTCCTTATGTTGCATCCTAAACCATAGCACGTACGAAGTCCGCAGTCCTCCCCTATGCTACCACAATACAAATACAGCACGTATAAGGTCCACAGTCCTTTCCTATGCCATCCTACATCCACAACACGTACAAGGTCCACAGTCCTTCCCTATGTTGCAACCTAAACCATAGCACGTACGAGGTCCGCAGTCCTCCCCTATGCTACCACAATACAAATACAGCATGTATAAGGTCCACCGTCCCTATCTACGTTTACATATATCATCTACTTTACGTATAAGGCCCGCAGTCCTTAACTACGCCATCACCAGCCGAGTCTATGTCCGAAAGAAGCTAGAGGGATTTGTCATCCTAACTTACTATGTCGAACGTAGAACTCACATACCATTCGTGTACCTGTATACACATACTTCACATATACAATAATTGCATTATAGCATAAGAACACTCTAGGCGTTCTTTACATCATTCATTTAACAACCATTCCCCTTGTCGATACGTGCAATATCCGAAGATCGTTCACGCCCCGACAAGTATTCATTTGTAATGTTCATACATCTTCGATATATAATATTCGTACCTTTATTTTTAACCTGACAGTACGCGCAATATCCGAAGATCGTTCGCGTACCGGCAAGCAATCATTCATATCCATCACATATATCACATATGGCATACACTTATCACTTAGGATAAATGTATTAACAACACATCGAGTATGCACACAGCCCCGAAAACATCACAAGGAATGGGGCTAGAAACTCACCTGAATCCTGTTACGCTCTCCGTTAATCGTTATTCCCTTCTTGAGCTGTGCACGGCTAACTGTATAATATTTACATGTATCAATTAACTACTACTACTCATGTTGTATTTCTATCTTTATACAACCCACAACGAAAGGGGGTCCGGGGGCAGCGCCCCTGGCAGCGGGGTCTAGGGGCGGCAGCCCCCAGCAGGGTCCAAGGGGCAGAGCCCCTGGCTGGGGTCGAGCTGCCAGGTCAACTTGGAAAAATTTTATTTACATTAACTGTCTTAACACATTTTTCATTAGGTTTTTAATTTATTTTCTAAGCGAACTTAACTTTAGGCGAAGTTAAACCTTAAGCGAACTTAGCTTTAGGCGAAGTTAAACCTTAAGCGAACTTAGCTTTAGGCGAAGTTAAACCTTAGGCGAACTTAGCATTAGGCGAAGTTAAACCTTAGGCGAACTTAGCTTTAGGCGAAGTTGTCATCAGGCGAACTTAGCTTTAGGCGAAGTTGTCATCAGGCGAACTTAGCTTTGCAAGCGAAGTTTATCAGGCGAACTTAGCTTGCAGGCGAAGTTGTCATCAGGCGAACTTAGCTTTTAGGCGAAGTTGTCATCAGGCGAACTTAGCTTGCAGGCGAAGTTCATCAGGCGAACTTAGCTTGCAGGCAAAGTTGTCGGCTGCAGCTACTGTTCGTCCTTAATCATCTTCGTTTCTTAACCAAACAACTCGATTTAGGTATCCACGGAATCGTCTGACCAGCGCCTACAAACCCCAACCATCAAATCGGCCTAACATCGATGTTTAAGGGGTGCGATTTAGGCATATAGGTTACGGGTTCTTTTATCAATCGATTAACCCATCAAATCTTAACCATTTTCAGTAAGTTTAGCTTTGTAGGATTCGTTTTTACCATACAAACACAGATCTATCATTTCTATACTAATCCAAACCTAAACGAACAAGTTCTCGATATAAACGTACCGTAAATGAGTCGAACTACGAACACGAGCTGGTCTTGTTGCTTTGGTTCGTCACGACAATCTAGCACCAACGAGCTCGGGTCCTTGCCTTTGGATCTTGGTTCGGGTTGTGTGTGTTTTGGAGTGTGTAGAGATTAGGATGGATAAATGGATGGAATGGAAAGGATTGGGGTTTAAGGGGGTATTTATACTCCCTTAAGCCCATGGACCGAAGGCCCATATTTCCTTTTGGTCCATATCTAATCCCATCTAATTATCCTACTAAGTCTTCATATTTTGCTATTATTATTATCGTTCCACTAACTCGTTTATTTCACCCGACAAAATAATATAATAAATATTACTTTAGAAATTTCGGGATGTTACACTTAAGCGAGTAAGAATCGGTTTGGTTCGGTTTCCATCTCACAACAAGTTCATAGATGGTTTCCACATGTCCAAACACTAAAGAACTTGTATAATAATGTACAAATAAAAAATACCAAAAGTTAACAATAAAATCTTTAAACAAAAGTTCAGTTTTCGGTTCGGATCGTGTTTCGGGTTAAGACCGAGGTAAGATTCTACAAACCCATAACCATAGAATTTGTAAAAATGATTTTAGAAACTTAGATCTAACAATAAGTATGTTTAAACAATTATTTAACAAAACTAGTAACAAAGTTCGGTTTACGGTTTAGAGCTATTTACGGTTAAACCGAAGCATAGACTCTTAAAAACCCATAACCATGGAACTTGTAAACATGACCAACAAACTAAAATAAGCAAGATTAATATGTATGAACAAGTTATATATATCAAGGACACGAAGTCCTCCATGAAGCCTTGCCTTATGAGGTCCGAAACCTCACCGACCGGAATCGGAGAAGTAACTACCAAAGGTAAACAAGGGGTGTATATTATATATATGTTGCACAACCATAAACAAGTATTAATAAGGCTACATAAACTAATTAAGATGAAAGACTAAAAACCTTCAAGAACACTTAAAAAGATAACCTTGAATCTTTGATGTTTGAGAGAGTTTTTTTTTTTTTGATGTTTGATGTTTGAAAGACTAATGTTTGATGTTTGATGTTTGAGAGAGTTGTAGCAAGGAAAAATGAAGAGGAAAGGTGGTGTGTATATAGGGTAATGTTGGTGGTCAAATATGGGTGTGAGACACAAGAGATTTCATGCAAAATGGATCAAGACAAAAACACAAAACAAAAAAAAAATAGATAAATAAATAAATAATAAATAAATAAATAAAAATAAAAATAGGATGTTTTCAAAACCTAGCAAGTGTGAAACAATATTGTAACATAAATCCATCATTTTGATTATAACATAAGCTTCGGTTTACAAATCGGGCCGGTTTACATAATAAACAAACACAAAAACGAATCAAACAAGACCCGAAATTGACGAATGTCACATTTGAAACCCTCTTATCCAACTTCAAAGAAAAAACACAAATCTTCTGAACACTTCTAACGAATATATATACAAACATAATATATTCAAAATTCATATTAATTTAAATATCTGGTGCTTTTAATTTCTATATCAATTACGAGAAATAAGCATTGTACTGATTACATTGAAACAAAAGATAAGCGGACAACAAGCTATGCCCCTACCTTTTTTTTAATTGCAAAACCCAATCTTTTAAAACTATATTCGCTAATATTGAAGTCATAACATAACATTTCTATATCAATTTTTCATTAATTTAGTTTTTTTTGGTTGACCCTTACGATTATAAAGTAACTAACTGAAGAAAAAAAACTAAATATTTTCAATTAGCTATTTTCACATATTAATTTATGGGGAAGGTTTATGTGCATTTTAATCTTAACATGAGAATGTAGGAAATAATACCAATTTATAAAAAAACGAAAACGTAAAAAACAATACCAATCTATATAAACAATGATTTATAATAACAAAGAAAAAAACCTAAAAATTACAACAAAAGAATCAAAATCAAGAACTAAATAATAACAACATATATCAACAAATACTTATAACAGCAAAAGAAAAAATCTAATAATAACAACAAAATATAAATCAGCAAATACTTATAACGTCTCATAATAGAAAATTAGCAAATATGAACAAAAAATAACAGCAAAAACTTATAAAAATAAACCTAATAATAACAACAAATTTGTTCTCACTGTTTTCATGTTAAGAATAAAATGTATTTGATCATGTTTCTTAATTTATGTACAAATAACATTGTTTGTAACTAGTTTTAAGGCTGTTTATCATTGCATAGACGATAACCTAGTAAAAAAATGTAAAGATCATATTACAAATTATTGATTACTGTCTCAATCAACGATGCTTGATATATTATTGTTGATACTAGGTTAGTAACCCGTGTATTACACGGGTTGAAAATGATATAATGTCAATAAAAAAATGTTTGCATACTCGATACAATTTATATGTGAAATCAAACATGAAGTATATATCATATCATATGAAACAATTATAACTATAATATTATATTTAAATCAAAATATGTTTTTTACATGGCTTTCAAATATGTCATCCACGTTGAAGTAATAAGAAATTGTTAATATTGTAATTTTAAGAAAGTCATAATTGAGCTAATTAATTAATATCAAATAGTAATAAATGCATTGATAGTTATGGAAAAAGTTAAAATACAGAGGGATACAAAAATGAGAAGCGTGAAAATGATTCGTCACCATACAAAAAACTCATAAAAAATCAAAAAAAAAATCATAATTCAAAATATAAATAGAAACCGAAAAATTTTAAAAAACTAAAATGTTTCCCCCGTCATTCCCGTTCAAAAAAAAAAAGACAAAATGACGAAAACGAACAAAAAGCACAATTATAACTAAAAAAAGACACAATAAATCACAAAATATAACACGATGCCGAACAAAATACAACACAATGTTGAGTAATATAAAACAATATAAAGGAAAAAAAGATACGGTGTCAAGGAAAAAATACACAATCAATTACGAATATAAACACAAAACACAATGATAAACAAAAGAGCATAATGATATTTTTCCCTCAACATTGTTTTTTTTAAGAAATGAGGAAGACGGTGGAAATATATTTGTATTTTTACTTTCTTTGTTTTTTTTAATTCAATTTTGAGTTATGATTTTTTTGTTATTTTTAAAAGGTTTTTTGTGTAGTCACAAATCATTTTCATTTTTGTCTCCATTTGTAGAATAACTTGACCCTAATTATTATATCATTTAACATAAAATTTATTAAATTGAATGAATGGTAATTAAAAAATTAGTTGATTATGTGAAATATGTATAAATGAAAATTGATTAGTTTGCATCCCATGTGAATGACATATTTGAAGGCTATGTGAAAAATGTGTTTTGCTTTAAAAGATTAGTTAGATGTTGGAACATAACACTTGTTAACATCAACAAAGTCGATCTCTTTAATATCTCCATTTAATTTGCTCGACCTTAATCATAAACAAACTCAAAGAAATAGATGACTTCAATGTCATAAGTACCATCAAATATAGTATGATTCTTGCCAACGAGAATGGCATTGCCGAACATCTAACTAACTTAGTCAGCACTTACATTTTAAGAAAAACTTAATTAAAATCAATCTGTATTCACCACATAAAAAAACTAGAAATCAAAACTCTCACCAAAACAATTTCTTATCAATGTGATAATGAATTGGATTTTAATGTGTTTGGTATAAGTCCATGTCCTCGTGAAGAACTCAATACCTGTTTATAATCATGAGTGAACAAATGCTGGTTGGAAACTTGATATGAGTGGTTAGTCGTTATTCTTGAGTCTGTTTTGGATAAAATGCCGATTAATTAGATGCTAGCTAAACCAAGAAATGAAAATCAATATTCCCATGACACAATTAGTCAAAAACTCAAAAAAAGCCTTTGTGTTGTGAGCGACTGAGCGGTGCTAGGAGGACACGGAGAAGCCATGTCAGCTGACTAGGCGCGGAATGCCCCACAGGTGGGTCGCTATTGGGCGTTACCCATGTTGTTGTTACCGGACCGTACCGGCCGGTCGGACAGTCCGATCAAGATTCGGTCCACTGACTGGTCCGGTTTCGCTCGGGCCGGTCCGTACCGATTCAACCAGTCCAGTTGAACCGATTTACTATGGAATTTTTTTTTTTAAAAAAATCTTTTTTTCAGTCCTGCCAGTCATTTTTTTTTTACCAAAGTTGTTCGACTGGTCCGCCCAGTTCAACCGGTGAACCGGTTGCCCGCCCGATTATGAAAACATTGGGCGTTAGAGAGCTTGATGTGGAGGCTCTAGCATACACGAGACAGAAGTTTGTTTTAATAGTTTATTTTCTAAAACTATCATAACGTATATAATCCAATCATATAGGCTGAGCATGCGATTTTCTTTTAAAATACCTTTTTTTAATGCGTTTACAGATGGAGATACGTTTGGTATAGAACCGGTGCCGACGGATTTACAGTAGAAAATTATATAAAAAGAAAAGAAACGTATAAAACACAAATACTAGCCATAGCATAGAGAGAGAGTCTGTCAGGGTGATCAGGTCATGACGTCATGATCAGGTCCATTATTAGTTCTCAAAAGGCCCAATTAAGTTGCAACCCTTTCTTCTATCTCACAAGCACACACCTGTGAACTTTTGGCAGTTGGCGCCTCCCGTTGTAAAGTAAGCTCACACTCCCAATTTGATGTAGTTATCACTTCGTACTGTTCAATTCAAGTTTGCTATCACTTAACAATGTAATCCTGCTTGAATGTGCATTCAGTTTAATCATCTCATTCCTCGTGTACGAGCGTTCAATTTGATATTATGAATGAATATGCTGATTTTGTTCAATAGTTTATTGGACTTCAAAATTATGCTGAAATTGAACCAACTTTGTAGAATCTATCTACTTTGATTTTTGTCTGAAAAGCTTCTGATAGGTTACATACATTATTAGTATTTAGTAATCCTCATTTCAAAATGGAAATGTAGGTAAAAGAATTCAAAATAACTGTATTTTAAATACCTGAAAACCAGATCTGTTTATATACCTGTCATAATGTTCAAACTATGGATAAAATAATGACTAATAAACAAACTTAATGGATAATGACACATAAATAAAAATAATAATAACTATAATAAATAATAAACTCGGTTAACAGTAGGTTTAGCAGCATTTTACCAATCTCCCTCACATTCAGCAGTGATACTGGAACCAAATGCTAACTTCACTTCTATATTTATATATTCACAGTTGGTTACATTGTTTTTTGTAATCATCTTATGAAAACAATAGGCTTTTTTCTTAAATTGTTAGTTCTATATTTACAAGCTCACATTCTTCATCTTATGCAACATTTCAACTTCATTTATGTTTTCTTTGCTAGATTGCATATACTCAAAATGATGACAATTGGTGCTTCGGCCCTGCAAATAACTGCAAGGCCATCAGTTTTTCTTACACAAAGAAGTCTTGGGGCTACAATGGCAACTTTTGTACACGAATCCGATAGAACTTTGTCATCTAAGCTTACCAGCTCGTCTCATCGGCCATCGGTTCTTAAGTTTAACCATAAATCCACAACAAGTCGTCCTAGGTTTCAAAAGTTTGTTACGAGGTCAATGTCGCAAGCTTCTGGAAGCAAGCCTGTTTCCCAGCTGTCCATTGATTTAAAAGGTTGAATCCTTGTGTTCCGTGTTTTCTTAATGATGATGTCATAATGGTTATTTTATTTGTTAACTGTAATGTGAAGGTAAAAGGGCTTTTATTGCGGGTGTTGCTGATGATAATGGATACGGTTGGGCTATTGCAAAATCTTTAGCTGCTGCTGGTGCTGAAATTCTTGTTGGAACATGGGTGCCTGTAAGTAACGCAATCAACTCATGTGGGTCAATTGGTTAAATTTAAAAACGTCATATAGAAAAAAACAGGTCAAATGGGTTGAAATTACATGAATTTTTATATTTACACGGATTATGTCTATCCATAGCTTTAGATTAGAATATAATTTCTGCAATCATAATTAACACATTAGTTATATATGTGTATGCATATATTTTAAATTATTGGTCATGTCTAGGGCTGTAAGTGAGCTAAGCTGCTCGTGAGCTACTCGAGTTCAGCCAGCTAAAAGCTTGAACCGAGCCGAGCTTAAACAAGCTGGAGCCTAAAAATAAGCTTGGTTACTAAACGAGCCCAAGCTTGAGCCAGCTCGCAAATGTAAAGGAGTCTAATAATTATATAATTCGTATTTAACATATTTAATATATATTCATATTATAATAACTATTATATATATATATATATATATATATATATAATTACGATTATCGTAACTAAGTAGTATATTTTATGTTATGTATAAAAATTATAATTACAAAATATATAAAAAATTGTTATATTTCTAATTTGTCTATTTTGACCTTTTGATGTAGGCGTTAAACATATTTGAAATGAGTCTACGCAGGGGCAAATTTGACGCATCACGACTGTAAGATATTAACTTATTTTCAACTTTATTACAATAACAAGTGGATTTTATAATGAATAATCTCATCTTTCATCCTTTCAGGCTGCCAGATGGTTCTTTGATGGAGATTACTAAAGTTTATCCACTTGATGCTGTTTTTGATAACCCTGAGGATGTACCTGAAGATGTTAGTAGTGTTTTTATATAATATAATATAACTTTAATAAAAGTGTTCAAACACTAAAAACCATGCCATTTATGCAGATTAAAGCCAATAAACGTTATGCTGGAGCAAGTAATTGGACAGTACAGGTGCACACTAAATTATAATATATTCCACTAAAACTGTAAATTTTCAACCGCGTATAGGTTTTACTAATTATGGTTATATTCAGGAAGTTGCGGAATCAGTAAAGCAAGATTTTGGTAGCATTGATATTTTAGTCCACTCACTTGCCAACGGGCCAGAGGTTGACCGTTGACCCTATCATGAACCTCAATACATCATCATTTATTTTGTTACTTAGCAAATGAATAATAATATGTGATTAGGTCACAAAACCGCTGTTGGAGACATCCAGGAAAGGTTATTTAGCTGCGGTATCTGCATCAAGTTATTCCTACGTTTCTTTGCTCAAGCATTTCCTTCCAATTATGAACCCTGGTATTCACTTGCTATGCATCACAATATTTCATAACTTTCTTTTCTTTTATGATATGTTATTATGTATGACGTGTTACATTTTAATTGATCAATTACTGGGTCTTTCATAGGTGGTTCCTCTATATCGCTTACATATATTGCTTCTGAGAGGATAATTCCCGGTACATTTCTTTTTCCAATTTTGACTAGTTTACTTGTGAATGTGCCAATTGGACTTTTGTTTTTCTGAAACATGTCAAAAACATTAGTTATTTTATATAACACAGGTACGGTGGGGGCATGAGCTCAGCAAAAGCCGCACTAGAGAGTGACACAAGAGTGAGCTTGTTTATCATCTTCGTTTTAATATCAAAGGATTACTAATTATAATGATAACGCATAACAATAACAGCTAAGAATTTTATATTTTGTGTATGTGCTTGCTTTTGAAGCAGGAAGAAAACATAAAATTAGGGTGAACACTATATCTGCAGGTGATTTTATCATTTTCTTTCATGCTATTACTATATATTCTTGCTAGTGCGCGCTATTTTCCTGCACCTGAATCGCATGAGTCATACTCGGAATTTAAAAAACTTTCAGGTCCACTTGGAAACCGTGCTGCTAAAGCAATTGGATTCATAGATACAATGATTGACTACTCTTTTGCAAATGCCCCTCTACAGAAAGAACTATCTGCAGGTATTTCATATTAAAAAAAGTGACTAGTTATTTTTGAGATCAAGAAAAGTTGAGGTGAAAGTGTTTCAGGTCAACCAACCCGACCCGACCCATTTTGACCTGTTAACCAACATATACAAAGTATAATTTGCTGAAGTTTGAGAAATAAATGGACAGATGAGGTGGGGAACACAGCAGCATTCCTGGCATCACCATTGGCTTCTGCAATTACAGGTGCTCTTATATATGTTGATAACGGGCTGAATGCAATGGGTGTGGGGGTTGATAGCCCGTTGTTTACTAATCTTAATGCTCCAACAGACAAACATTAGTAAATTGCACAGTTGGCGGGTATGTGGTGAGAACAAAGTTTTTTAAAGTGACGGCTAGTAGATTTAAATTTATATATTAGTTGTCTGTAAGTTAAACTATGATTATGACATTTTAATCGTGCAAAATTTTATAATGAAAGTTGTAAATTGTTGCTGAACGGTTATTGGGCGAAAAATCTCGAATAACTACTATGAAGTATGAAAGGGCCCGGGTTCGAATTTGGATATGAGTCATTGAGTTGTAACTATTATGGTCTCAGTGTCTAGTCAAGCATGTGTTGGATGTGCTATTTGAATCCAAGTTGTATTTAGGTGTGTTCATGGTCTAGTTTGGCTGGTTTTAACAAAACAATTCTTGGATGAATTGCTAACTACGGTTTCGAGAAACAAACCAAGTACCAAACCAACTGGGTTGGATGGATTGGATGGACCGGCCGGTTTGGTGGTAGAAAACAATTAGCTCGTATTTAAAAATTTTTAAAAGAAAAACGACTCCTGATTATATACATAAACATTAATAGATGTTACATGGCCGGCTTTAAGTTTCATATCGTACCATTAAAATGATTGTTTGGACTTTGAATCTCAAACCGGTTGACTTGTTTTGGTTTGAACTACGTCGGTTTTGATGGTATTTTCACCCGTGTAATTAATTTTTATTGTTTGAGTAAACGAATTAAATTATTTATTTAAGAGAAAATTGAACTTATTCTCTTCTAACTTTTTCTGATTGCAATTTTATCGAGCCAAAAATCAAAGTTTCGTTTCCCATTATGACAAAAATATCCTTCTAAAATCAAAGCCCCTCACCCCTCCCTTTTTTTTAAATTTACCAACCAATTCAAATGAGTAGATGCCAATATCGACAACGATAGAATCGAACCGATAGAAATAAACCGACAATTCTCCCAAGCACCCAGATCAGAATGGATTCAGGACACATCGAAAACATGACGCTATATGAGAAAACACTGGACTAGTAACTCCCTAACTAATCTATTTTTCCAACAAAGGTACGTGTTTTAATGCCGGATGTACATTTTTATATTGCACTTGTGGCTCACAATAAATACATTTCACCTCATACAAACGTAACGTTGGAAACATCACAACTAACGAAGCATGATTTCTCATTTGACCGTCTCACTCTCTCACCACCCTTGTGTCTCCTCCACCGCCTTTCGCCACCGTCTCCGCCTCCTCTTCCCTCCAAAACTCTCCTTCAGACGTCACCGGAACACGGCGTCCTTCTCCACCAACGCGTCCATGGAAACAACTACCGGTTTATCTATCGATTCAATCACCGACGGATTGAAGAAACAGAGTCTGAGCGATGATGATAAACGAGTGAAATTGAGCCTTGAGGACTTCAATTGGGATCATTCGTTTGTTCGTGAGCTGCCCGGTGATCCTCGCACAGATGTCATGCAGCGGCAGGTCAATTATTATTATTATTATTATTTGATTCCATTGATTGAGATTGAATTGAATTCACATGCACTTATATCAAACCCTAACCAAATATTTTGAATTAGAATTACATATTATTGCCTTTTGAAATTAGTGGTGAGGTCCGGTACAAATGAAATTACACTACAAAAACTAAAGTAATTATTATTATTATTATTATTCAACAGACACTAGAGTACGTTTTTTCGATTGTAATTACTCTAGTTCAAAACTTTAGACATAGTTGTCAATAGCGAATAACAGTCAATTACGACAACCTACCTATACACTACATAGCGATAGCAATGAAGTAGTGGGCGCTATTTGATGTTTAGCGATATGGTATTAGAATTTTTTTTTTAAATGTTTTACACTGAAGTATTCCACAATTATCAATAAATACCACCAAAATAGCTATTATAATCAATAAATACCATCAAAATAGATTATAAATAAAAAAATAAAAAAAATTGCAGATGGTCGCTATTTCACGCTATTTGGTCGCTACAGACCACCTAGCACTAACCTGCCACTACACTACGCTATTCGCTATAGTGGGCGCTACGGGCGCTATCGACAACAATGCTCTAGTTCAAAAATTGTAGAGTAATAATAATTACTCTAGCTATTTGTACGCGTCTCACGTTATGAGTTGTTTGTATTTGATCTGAACACTTTGAAATTAAATCATTGTGGATGGTAGTTAAGTTATTTCAGTTGTATAATTTCACAAATTTTAGGTGCATCATGCTTGTTATTCAAAAGTATCCCCTTCTGTTCAAGTGGAAAACCCTAAATTAGTAGCATGGTCAGAAGCAGTTGCAGAAATTCTTGATTTAGATCCTAAAGAGTGAGTTCTTAATTTCTAATTAGTATTTACTTTCTAAATCAGTTGGATATTAATATTTATTTATAATTATTTTACAGATTTGAAAGACCAGATTTTCCCCTTCTGTTCACTGGGGCTTCCCCTTTAGTTGGAGGGTAAGCACTATGCACCACTTATTATTTTTAAACGGAAAGTCTTTACAAATTTAGAACTTAAAAAGTAAAAGCATTAACTCATTTTCAGATTACCTTATGCTCAATGTTATGGCGGCCATCAGTTTGGATCGTGGGCGGGTCAATTGGGTGATGGGCGGGCCATAACACTTGGTGAGCTTGTGAATTCTAAGTCTCAAAGGTGGGAGCTTCAGTTAAAGGGTGCTGGAAAGACTCCATACAGTCGTTTTGCTGACGGTCTAGCGGTTCTTCGTAGTAGTATACGCGAGTTTCTTTGTAGTGAAGCTATTTATAGTCTCGGGATTCCAACAACTCGTGCACTTAGCCTTGTAACAACTGGAAAATATGTTACACGTGACATGTTTTATGAGTAAGTTTTATGTAGTTAAAAGAATTTCTGTTTTTTAAACACTTTAACATCATAGTAGTCAGTAGACAATTATTCAGTTTATGACAGATATTGGTTATTTAAGAAATTAGTATGTAATGGACTCATAGGTAGGCCTTAAACGAACCGAACGTTCAGTGAACTGTTCGTGAACCATTCATCAGGAAGTTAGCCAGTTAGGTCATGTTCGTATAGTTAATAAGTGAACAAACATGAACAAATAATTTTGTTCATTTAGTCAAAACGAACGAACATTTATGTTTGTGAACGTTCCTTTATTTAAATCCATTTATGCTCTCTCATTTATGTTTGTTAGTTTACGTTTGTTTAAGTTACGCTCGTTCACATTCTTTGATATATTCATTTACAGTTTTTTTTGGTCCATTACATCTTAGTTTAGTTTTAATAACTTTATATGCCCAACACATTGTTTTTCACCTGACTTTTTAATTGTTTTAACTCAGTTATGTTCATTCAGCTATGTTTAGTTATGCTCGTTTATACTGTTAATGAACAAACATGACGTCACAAAGCTGAACACAGTCATTTAGTTTTGGCATATTTATTTCGTGTGTAAATGCAGTGGTAATCCAAAAGAGGAGCCCGGTGCAATTGTGTGCAGAGTTGCACAATCGTTTTTACGGTTCGGCTCGTTTCAAATACATGCGTCACGAGGGAGAGATGATCTTGAACTTGTTAAACGATTAGCTGATTACACTGTCAAACATCACTTTCCTCATATTGAAAATATGAGCAAAAGTGATGGCTCATCTTTCTCTACTGGCCAAGAAAATGATTCTGTTGTAGATCTAACTTCAAACAAATACGCAGGTAAATAGTAAATGATATAAAGATTTAATTAGATTTTGAAGATTTATGTATTTTGTTTAACAGTTAATTATATTTTTATCTGATGGTGAATCAGCTTGGGCGGTGGAAGTTGCTGAACGAACCGCTTCGTTAATCGCCAGCTGGCTGGGTGTTGGTTTCACACACGGTGTGATGAATACTGACAACATGAGTATACTGGGCCTCACGATTGATTATGGGCCTTTTGGGTTTCTTGATGCTTTTGATCCAAGTTTCACCCCAAATACGACTGATCTTCCAGGCCGACGATATTGTTTTGCAAATCAACCCGATGTTGGTTTGTGGAATATGGCTCAGTTTGCATCAACTCTTTCTTCTGCTAATTTGATTAATGAGAACGAGGCCGATTATGCCCTTGAAAGGTATTTGGTTATTGACCCTTTTGCCTTCCTCAGCATATTTGACTTCAAAAAAGCCAACCTTATTGTTTATGATCTGTTGCAGATATGGTACAAAGTTTATGGATGAGTATCAAGCTATAATGACCAAAAAACTTGGGCTATCGGAGTATAATAAACAACTTATAAGTAAACTGCTTAATAATATGGCGGTTGACAAAGTTGACTTCACAAACTTCTTCAGATTACTTTCCAACATTAAAGCTGAGTCAACTACCCCAGATGAAGAATTGTTGGTCCCACTCAAGGCTGCTTTACTAGATATTAGTCAAGAACGCAAGGAGGCATGGATCAGCTGGGTCAGACTTTACATTGAGGAGGTAATTTGATTGTTGAAAACCTTTTAACAAATGCATTTTTAGGATTTGTTGTAAAATCTTTATATTGTGTCAAGAGGTGGCAATTTTGACCCGTTTGGCGAATATTGGGTTGGTTTGAGTTGTGTTTTTTTTAAATGGTCCAGATGTGTAATTTCAAAACTTAAAATAAAATGGAAACAAGTCAAATGGGTTAAAAGTCACCAAGTGTTTAGCTTAAAACCTCTTATAAATCACTGTAATTAGAAAAAATTAATAGGTAAGTGTTTTGTGTTAATTATAAAAAAGAAGACCAACTTGTAAACAAGTCTAATGATGATGTGGCAGTACTTTTGAAAATCTTGAAGGTCATGTTGATACAAAAATATATAGAAAATCTATGACTATTTACCTTTACTATATTGACATATTGTTTGTAAAATCTATCTTAATGCAAACGCGTTAATGGGCTGGCTTGAATCGGTTGGACCCGTATCAAGGGTTGACCATTTTCACCTGTATCTCAAAGATTGATTATTTTGACATGTATTTCAAAGTTTGACCATTTTGGCCTGTATTTCAACAATTGACTGTGTTGATCCATATATCAAAGATTGACCATTTTGACCCGTATTTAAAAGATTAATGATTTTGACCATATTCTAAAGATTGACTTTTGACACCTCTTTGTTCAAACGAACAAAAATGTTCCGTTATTTACCAACCGAATAGGACAAATATGAACCCTTGTGTTGAACTAATTTACTAAAACTAAATTGTGTCTTTGACTTATTTCCAGTGCAATAAAGTTATACAATGTTGTTGTTTCTTTCACAAAACAAAATCGGGATTTTTTTTGGGGGGGGGGGGGGGGATTCCATGGGTTTGCCTTGGTATCGTGTTCATACTGTTGTATATTGTTTACCTGTACTTCAAAGGTTGATCGTTTTGACCGTATTTCAAAGATTGACCGTTTTGATCTGTGTTTTAAAGATTGACCGTTTTGACCTGTACTTCAAAGATAGGCCATTTTGACATGTTACCTTAACCCTCATGCCTCCCCATCTTCCTGCCTTTAATTGTATCTGGTGGTTTTTCTTTTTTCTTTTTTTATTAAGATAGACCATTTTGACATGTTACCTTAACCCTCATGCCTCCCCATCTTCCTGCCTTAAATTGTATCTGGTGGTTTTTCTTTTTTCTTTTTTTATTTTTTTAAGTACTTTTGCAATAAATTCTTATATTTGTTTGGTATGATATTTAACAGTTATCTGGTAGTGGAGTTCGAGATGAGGATAGAAAAGCTTCAATGAACTCTGTAAATCCGAAATACATTCTTAGAAACTATTTGTGTCAGACTGCAATAGACATGGCTGAACAAGGTGACTTTGAAGAAGTCAGACAGTTGCTTAAAGTGATTGAAAACCCGTATGACGAGCAACCTGGAATGGAAAAGTATGCTCAGTTGCCACCTGCATGGGCTAGCCGTCCAGGTGTGTGCCTGCTTTCTTGCTCGTCATAAGGTTTCTGGATGCGGATTTTAGAAAGTGTATGCATGTATGCTCGTATACGACACTTACATATTACAGTTGTATATCTATGTTTGTTGTGCAGCTGGTGATAATCAGTTATTAATTAATTGCTTGTTAGGTTTGTGGATATTGGAAACCTCTTAGAAAACATGCCAAGTGATTATTTCGTTTTATATACATTTATACAGATTAGAACAATTTCAAATAAAGAAGCTTGAGAATCGTATAAATACATTGAAGACAATCATATGTAACGCGGGAGAGAGAGAGAAAGTCGATTGAAATTTTTGTTTATGTATTATATATATAGCATAGCAATATGTATCTGAGTGTTTAGGAGGTTTTAAGCTTTTCTGTTGCATCAGTAGCAGGTTTTCTAAATTTCAATAAAATATTTAGGGAAATCGGTTAAATTGACCTAATTAGGATTCCCAATATATACACATATCGTTAATTGTAGAGGGTGGCTCAATATTAGGAAAAACAATGTGGGCAAGATCACTAGAGAAGCACAACTAGCTGTGTGGACCTTTGCATCTTAGTCCAAAAGTCTTTAATAATGACGCTAATTACAGCATTGACTATGTCAACCAACAATTCTTGACACCAGAAGTTGATCGGTGTTCAACATAATTGGCAATCTAATTGCAAGTATGCAAAACTGGCAAGGGTTTTAGGAGTGATTTTATGTATTGCACTTTGCAACAGAGGCGTGTGGTTCTCATACTTAAGAGTACTCTATGAATTGGAACATGAAGGCCTCAAGGAGTGGATATATGAAATTGAAACATTCATCTTCCTCCTAAGGAGAAAAAAAAATTATAAATCTCCTGTCAATCCAAAACGACAAGTGCCAAGAAAAACACACTTAAAGCTAGAATGTGGATGTTCATACACATATTGGTCTGATGCCATCAATATGGCAACGGGTTCAAACATCGTGGTACACGCCATTGTGCATCTGGTATGGAATGTAAACAAATAATGTGTTCCTTATAGTTGTTTGTGAAAGAAAAATAACAGAAAAGAATAAAAGATACCATTAATTAAATAAGAGAAAATTACAAATTTTGTCTTCTTGAATTAGTTAAATTATGGAATGGGTTTTTTTCGAAAATGAGTTTCACTCTTTATCCTTTATTTGCATATTCGCCTTGGTTTTAATCCTTTACACTAACGATCGTTAAGTTGTTCAGTTAAATTATTCATGTTGTTGGCACTTGAGGGTAGTTTTGTCAGGGGCTATTTGTGTAACTAATATTACTATTTGTTTTATTAATATTAATTTTATTTATTAGTATTACTTCTATTTATTATTCAATTAAAAGCCCATATTAAATGTAAATCATTGTCATTTCTGTTCAACCTAGTTACATATCTCATATTCACACCTAAATCACCATACCAGTTTCGGTCACACCTAGATTACCATGTCTGCACCTAGTTCGCCATTACCCTTTAACGTAGATCACCATTTCCGTTCAACAGATATCATCACTAACACCAGCTACTTTCGGCGAAAACTACACCGTTTGTTGCCACTAACTAACAGCAACACATCTACCAAATGGTTGAATGTGGTAGGTCCAACTTACCAAATGTTGCATAAATAGTCCTTATAAGTGGTTTACTATATTACAATCTGACTCTTAATTTTAATAATGTTATAAAAATAGCCCCTCAAGTGTAAAAGGATGAAAATACCCTCAAGTGCCTAGCAAATGAGATGCCTTAAGTGAGAAACTTAACAGTCGTTAGTGTAAAGGACTAAAACAGAGGCGTTATATGCAAATAAAGGATAAAGAATGAAACTCATTTTCGAAAATGACCCATTCCATAATTCGGGTAATTTAAAAGGACAAAATTTGTAATTTTCTCAGTAAATAAAGATAGATATGTGAAATTTAGGGCTGTTCACAAGTCAAGCCTGAGTCGAGCCAGGGTGGTTTCGAGCTCGGACTCGAAGTTAAACGAGGCAACTTAGCTAGGCTCTAGCTTGATTTTGAAGTTAAATAAGCTTAAAATCGAGCCAATGAGCCGAGCCATGGCTCGAGCCGAGCCTTGGGTCGATTTTGGCTCGGCTACAAAAATGATCCAAATCAGCTCAGAATGTTTCAAATCAACTTTTTATAGCTAGTTTTATTCGAGCTTTTATCGAGCGAGCCTCGAGCTTTTTGAATAGGGATGGCAATGAAACCCGACCTGATGGGAAAACCCGAAACCCGACATAAAAGAGACGGGTAATACCCGACCCATTAGGGTTTGGGATGGGTTTGGGATTAGCTTTGAAATTTTTCACGGGTTTAGGATGGGTTTGGGATTTCTAATATACCCGATTATCTCGACCCGATTACCCGATAACATAGACCCTTTACCCGATTACATACCCGATATAGCTTATTATATTATGTATATATACTATATTCTAGATATATTATTTGTCAAAACTTGTTTATGCCGAATATTTGAGATATTTTAGGTAACCATCTTTGTAATCGATTAGTTACATTTTGTCAAAACCCGGTAGAAACACGACGCATTTTGAGCCGGGTATACCCAACGGATATTTTATCAAAACCCGATGGAAAAACCCGAAACCCGACGGGTAATTGCCCGATTAAAACCCGAAGAGTTTGGAACGAACTTTTATAACTGGGTATGGGTTTGAGAATTCCTAAACCCGACCCAAACCCGTCCCTATTTTTGAATAGCCCTGGTATGAAGTGATATGGTTTTTAGAAGTATAATCGAACTTCAACAAATTTAATTTTCTAAATCATATAAATAAGGATACATATCACTTAATATGGAAAGCAAACCGATAGTTTGTCAGTCTTGGATCACACGAATGTCCGCTAAAAAGTAAAAATGAAATAGGCAAGAGTCAAAGCAAACCGAGATAGTAGAAGACCAGAGTAGGTAAATTCCGTTGTCTTATTTATTTATTTATTTATCATCAGATAAGATATATAATAATCGAAATAAAATCCCCTTTTGGTTGGACTGGGAGGCTTTGATTTGGATTGAGGATTTGAATTGCATCTATCTAGGGTTCTGTTCTGTACTGTACTGTACTCGTATTGTTCAATCCAGCCACCAACAGCAGCAGGTTCCTTTCTTTTTTTGTGTATATTATATTATATTATTTTATATTATATTACATTACCTGTTTCATCTAATGCCACACTGAGTTTTTTGTTAATATCTAGTATACGGGATGTTGATGTTGTTAGCTTTAAGCCTTTTGTAACCTTAATGCTGTCCTAATTCAAACTTAGGAATCTATTTGATTCTGATTATATGCAAACACTTGATGAATACATATTGTTTTAGAAAAATAATGTATGCAGGCCATTTTTCTCATCTAAAGTTTTTGTTTTTCTTCTATCATTCAAGCAAAACACCCTTTTAATCATCATTCTTTAACTTCAAACGCGATATGATGACTTATGCTGGTTTAAAGACTGAGTATTTACAAAGTCATACGGCCTATTATACGGCTTGTATAATGTGACAGGCTCAATGCGCTGAAAATATTGAGTAAAAGTCATATGGGTCGATTGATGTAAAATCAACTCTGCGCACCATAGAATGTCACGTCATACATGCCATATGATAGTTGAAAAATGGTCATATGGGCTGTATGACTTTGTCAGTAGCCTGTATTTTCACGCGGCCCGTATTTCAAACCAAAGAGCGTATTTTAAGGTTTAATAAGTTAAAGATACAAATGACACTGTAACAAGCATTTACTTGTACTTTGATGAAAGTATGAAACTTCTTTTTCAACAAATATATATATGCAATGCTGGTATACAAAATGGTGATATATACATATATTTTTTTACAGGTGACCCTAAACCCGAAATGAGAATTCCACGTAATCTTGAAGTCTGGAGATTGGGCACAGTAAATTACTTAAAAGCCCTTAAACAGCAAGAAAAACTAGCTTCCGATAGAAAAACAAACAAGATTTCAGATACCCTTTTGTCCTTACAACACCCGCCTACATACACACTCGGTAAACGTAGAACCGATCACAATTTACTCGTTTCCGAATCAGAACTTGAAAACTTAGGTGCTGAACTTCACTACACACAAAGAGGTGGTGACATCACATTTCATGGCCCACATCAAGCCATTTTATACCCTATTATTTCCTTAAGAGATATCGGGTTCGGTGCTAGAAAATATGTTGAAAATCTCGAGTCAACTATGGTTGACTTATCGGCTCTGTATGGAGTCAAAGCGCACGGTCAAAGGAAATGTGAGACGGGTGTGTGGGTTGAGGAGAGAAAGATTGGTGCGATCGGGGTTCGGATTTCATCTGGGATTACATCACACGGGTTGGCATTTAACATTGACCCGGATTTGACTTTTTTTAAACATATTGTACCGTGTGGAATTGCTGATAAGGATGTTACATCGCTGAGGCGAGAGACGAGTTTGGTGCTTCCTGATGAAGAGGTTGTTCAGGATCAGTTGGTTTCTTGTTTTGCAAGGTTGTTTGGTTACAATGATATTATTTGGAAGGATATAGATGTTGAAATTGATAGTTGACTATCAAAGTTGACCAATTTTTGGTACATGAACATGACATGTTTGTACTTCTGAATGTGTTTTTCTCATTCTTTTTGAAACAAACATATTATTTATGAGCATTGGTGATTTCATATGTGCATTTTTATTATTACATGTGATTCATTTACTCTATAGATTTGAGGTGTTTTTTAATTATTGTCAACATATAGTACAATAATACACCAAGTTTGGTGGTGCATTTAGTTGTTCGATAACTGAAATTAATCAAACTATCATTTTCAATAACCTAAACTTTAGTTAGACCATTTGTTGTAGAGGCGTCATCCATGCCATATGGACATGATGGCCCCCTCCACACCACCCCGGAAAGAACGTGGAGCAACGCCATGGTGGAAAGCTTCATCACCATAATGTTGTCTTTCTGAGCAACTTGAATTCCGGACAATGAATTAATTGTCTAAACCAATAAAAAAAATCCAAATTACCTCACTTTACGACTTTCTTTTTCTTTTTCTTTTTTAAATAGTTTATTATTTAAAAACAACAACACTTAAATTAATGAGATGGTTAGTTACTTACGTGGCACGATAACTAGCTCTTGCTAGTTATTCCACAACACACGGCCTTATAGTTTAAGGTAAAATCAAGCCGAATGATGCATACCATAAAGAAAATAATAAGCAAACACACTTTTAAGTTTTGATAAACAATCTCAAGCACTATATGATAAATAACCTTATTGTATGATGATATAGAATTTTGGGATTTATATTTCTTAATTTATAATCTTTCCATATTTATGGTTTTCATCCAACTTCTGAACCATCTTCTAGTCTGCCTAGGACATACCCACTCTCTCCATCCCAGACATAACTTTAAGCCAAGAGTATAAAGTGTAGAAATGGACAAGTTATGTAAAGCTATGCATCTCATTCATTGCTTGAGGTACAAGTGACAATGATTTAAGAAAAGATGAAGATATTTTTGTTTTTTAAAGAAAAGAAAATTCTAATGCAAACCAATAATGATACGTAATGTTCTTATGCGTCAAGTGGTATAATGCGTACCACCGTAAAATACTTACCAATAGGATTAAGCCTTTTGCGTATGAAAGAAAAAATAATTAATGAATGAAAAAAAGAAGTTATCTATTGCGATGACAAGACATCTTTTATATTTGTCAGGACAACTCTTGCATTGACAAACACCTCTAGAGTTGTCGGCGACTGATCAACATCGTAATTGCACCAACAAAAGCTTTCTCTATCTTTGAAGGATCGGTTTGTGGAATACTTGTTTAACAACCAGATTAGAAAGAGAGTTTATTGACATGATATTTTGTATAGTAATATTAATCTTATACATGTTATGAAAATGCTTTAATCCGTCTTTCCAACATCAAGAAAGATGTCGCTAACGTCACAAATTTAAAGAAAGTGTTGATGAAAGTAGCAAATCAGATGTGTGATGTTTTACTTATACATAAAAAGTATGGACAAAGATGTTGAGAGTATAGATTTCTAGATAGTGAAACAAGTGTGAAAATATCTTGTAAATAACCATTTGTCACAAGAAAAAAAAGAGAGTTTTATCAAATACACTTTTTATTACTCTTTTATAAATGTCACTAACTCACTACCAACTCAACAAGGATTAAGTCAGAGAACTAGCCCAATCAAATAGGATAATTAAGTCCTTTTTTATAGGGACACATAAGCTAAATCACTCTAAGCTAAACCATTAGTTCCAATTTGTTATTTCAGAGTACTTATGCATTTTGCAATTGATCTACAATAAATGTTGAATTGTAGTACATTATCTCAATACCTTTGAATATATGCAAAAAGAAAAAGGAAACAAGTGGGTAGCAGATTTGGTGTACTATAAGCAGTCACCTTCATTTTTTAATAGTATCATCATTTCTGGTTTCATATAAATGTGACTAATTCTGTCATGTCAACAATATTTTCATTTTACAACATAAAGATTTGCCACAAATATTTTCTATATCATGTTTTGTTTGTTTTGTCATTTGTGTTGGTGTTTGGTGGTATGGCTTTAATTCTTTAAACTACAACCGTCACTCATTTTCCTCACAAATATATAAGGGCAAACATATTGTTCTTGATTTAACTTTAAAAGTTTAATGAATAATAATAACTCTATTATATACTAAGCTTTTATTAACATGTTTCAAATAATCTAAATGAACGCATATACGAATCCTGGTTACTATTTACTGATTCGTTTTTCTTTTTTATTGACTTTAAGTGGGAGGTAATAAGAAGTCAAATTAAACTTAATTTTCCATTTAGATCACTTAGCTAGAATTTTTTTTGTCATTTATAAAAAAAATCACAATATTTATTAAATCTGAGTGAATTTAAAGGTTATTATTTTTGAGTGAGTTTAATGATAAACTTTAAAAAAACTGAGTTACTGAGTGAGGGAAATTATTCAAAAAGAAAAGAAAAGAAAAGAAAAGAAAAGAAAAGAAGATAAACTACTTTTTCCGATATTTACCAAATCTACCCCTGGACCTTGTCTTTGGATTTGGACTTAACTACCAAACTACCCATTCATTAACCAATCAAACCACACACATCTTCTTCTTCCATATCTACTCCTCCTTCATCACATTTTAACACTATCTTTCTTGATCTAGTTTCCTGTTTCTTGTTCTTGAGAAACATTAGAAAAGAATGCTTTAACAAGTTCACTACTTCTGTGACCTCAACCTCACATGGTTAGTTACTTTCTTCTTAATCTTATTGTAATTCATCATTCATTATTATTGTTTTCTGCTTAAACATGTTACACTTAGTGAAATATGTTCTTATCAAAATCTTGTTTCTTGGATCTATGATTTATGCATCTTTTGATGCTTTATAGGGGATCTGATTCAAACAAGTTTACATCTTTAGGATTCTTGCTAAGTTAAATCATTCAAACTAACAGTTTTCTTGATTATGAAACAGATTTTGTTACTTGTTTTATAAGTTTCTTGATTAGTTTTCAAGAATGGGTAGGGGTAGGGGCAAAGGGAAGAAGTTGAGTTTAGCAGACAACAATGGTGATCCTGCAAGTGGAGAAGATGAGAAGACCCTTGCTCACAAAAAAAGAGGTGGGCCCCACAAGCCATTGATGGATGAAGAAGTTGAGAAGATTGAGGAAGATGATGAAGATAATGCAAGTTCTGATTTGAATGGGAGTAAGAGGAAGAGAGACAAGGAAGGAAAGAAGAAGGGTAGTTTGGTAAAAGAGGAAAGCCCGAACGGAACCCGATCTGACGGGTTTCGTCATGTCGGGAGTAGGAGGAAGAACAAGCCTCATCGAGCGGCTGAAGTTGGTGTCGAATGCACGTGAGAAATGACGTATTTGCCCCTCTTTTTAAGTCTATCATCGGTTTTAGTCATGTTTTGTTAATGTCATGTTGTCGGTTTGATTTTAGGAGGCTTTTAAGTTGACCAAGCATTTAAGCCTATGTTTCTTGCTTCGGGTCGTATTCTGTGTGTCGGTTCTTATGTTCTTGGGACCGATGAGAATACCCCGTTATCTTGTTTAAGGTTTTCTTTTCCCAAATATCTTGTGAATTTATGTATGATCTTCGCTCTAGTCGAACCTGTTGGATTTGAAATTTGATTTGAATGGACATTTTGGAAAATGGTCTCTATTTTTTATTAGCCAAGTATTAAGATATCAGGTAAAACGTAGTTTGTGCTGTGCAAATAGATTTAAAAAAAATAGTTACTATTGAATTTGTGTTTATATTTATTTTAGTGTTTGGTGAAAAAATGAAAATGCATGCTTAAATTCAAGAGTTATATAAGCTTACATATTTGGTGATGGAGGTTATTGTTTAGGTGAGTAATACTAATGGTTGTGTTGTTGAGATTTCATACTCAACTGTGGTCCATGCCAGTGGGCTGTAGGGCCTGCTAGTGATCAGGACCAACTTAATGTACTTTTTGTGGCCCAGCCCATCATAGCTGTGTTGATGGTTGCCTGTTACGACTTGTCTTGATAGGCTAGCAACTATATAGTAATTAGTAAAACAGTGTTATTCCTATGTGTTGAAGTTATCATTATCCTGTAGCTAGCTTACATTGGACACAATAGAGTGAAAAGACAAAATAAATGATTTTTAATGGTTTTCTATAAAGGTAAAATGGCTTGTTATAAACAACAGTGTTTCATATAAAAAAGATGTTTTTTTTTTTCATTAAAGTTCTTAACAAATCAAGTGGCATTATACAATTTTAGTAGCTAGTTATTAAAAAAAACAATATACAATATAAAAAATCTCTATTAAGTTCTGTAAACAAATAACTAAAAAGTAAATGATTGTTTAAACTTAAAACTTAAAACGTGCTGGGCATAGTCACATATTAATAAATGGTTGTATGGAATATGGATGATAATTCATAACTCACCCAAAATACAACATGATTATGGTACAAAAGTAATAACGTTATGGGCTGTCATATCTATCCGTTTAATAAATATTTTGTATTCTCTTGACTTTAATTAAGCGAATCATGTTTTGTTGGCCTGTTTTGCTTGTTTAGTTAAACATGTTGACCCATCAACTTGTTCAATTAAGCAAGTCAACATGCCAACCTTTTTAACCTGCAGCCTCGTTTAACCCATTTACGGCAATTTAATCCTCATCCCATGACTTGTTTAAACTTGAATACAAACCGCCGACCCTATTACAACTTGTCAACACATTTGACTTGTTTAAATATGTTAACAATTTCATTTTTGGAGATTGATAACAAATACATGGCATCTTGATCACATTACAAGCTCAATAATACAACAAGACACAAAATGAACTTTTATTCATATCAAAATAAAACACAACTAAACCATGGATTATGACCTTATTATCACACAAACCATTACTCTACCAAGCCAAACCAACTAGATGGATATGCTGTTTGGAACACCTTTCCCGGTCACACCTCTACCAGAATACGGCTTCATAAGTTGGTACGGAACCAACCCTGCACCACGTCGGTTCAACAAAAGCGGAACACGGTTTCTCGAGTCTACAATACTTTCTAGCTCATTCAGACTTCTTTGAAACTCCTCAAAGGCCACCTTTATAGCCGGCACCGCCTCCCATGCCGGCTCAATGGTCCCACCAATATACTCCTCATCTGGTGAATGGCTTGATAAAACATCCAAAACTGCCATCACTTTTGTAGCTTGAATTTGGGACGGGAAACAATTCAACAACACATCTTCGGGCCGTTGAATAAACGACTCCCATTCCTCTTCTGTGGGGTCCTCGTTAGGCATTTTGGTTCTTGCGATTGTCGGCCTGTTCGGGAAGTAACCAGCAAAGTCGTATTGACCAAAGTTGACCGCTGAGTGGTGACCAGAAGCCACCCACATTATGGTTGAAACGATTCCAACTAAATCGTCTTGGGTTTTGAGTTGTGGCCACCATGCTTCATCTTTCTTGTCCCCGTGACCGACTGTACAGATTTCATTCCACCATGCTTGAAGCTCTTTATCAGATTCTACAAGATTTGATTCTGGGTAGTAGTGGTTGACATAAGAAGTAGCCCATTGTTTGATGGCATCATAAATAAGTAAACCATCATTTGCAAACGGGTAATCCTCGATCGTTAGTTTTACACCATGTGGTGCATTTTCATCTTCAACTGCCATCCCCCTGAATGATACCATACAATATAATTAATTTCATATAACTACTAACTTCATTATTATTTATATTATTGCTATTATTGTTGTTATGTTGTGTAAGAAGGGTACCTGCTAATAAGGTCGGCTGGAAGTGCCTCGTGATCAAACCGCCACAGCTGATCATATGCATCAGAACAAATTTCCATACAATATCTTCCAGGAGAAAATGTTGACTCGATGACACCACCAGCGTTAATGAGAGCTAATCGAGCTAGAGAATTGATTTGCATAGTGTAACGGAGATGAGGGAGAAGTAGTCATTTAATAGGGTGCATTTGGCTGAGATGACGGTTGGTGGCAATTATGTAAGGCTCTGTAACACAATGTGTTCTTAGCCTGCATAGTAAAGAACACCAAAACAATGTTCAACTCCAACATATGCATAAAATCATAAACATGTAAAATAAATTGTTATCGAAAATAAAGAACCAACCAATGGCTCACGAGCTCATGATAAGCCGAATCATGGGAAAGAACTTGAGCCTTGGCTAGCTTCCATAGCCAGGCACCAGTAGCATTCCAAGTTGGTGTGTACACATGATTCCACAGTGGTTTCTCTTTAGATGGTGGGCGAGTCAACTCAATGGCTAGTGGGCGTAATGTTCCCTCAGGCGTAAGGAACATTAGAGTTCTCGAACCATAAAGAGTTGTGCCTTTAAGCTCTCGTGTTTTATTCACATAAGGTAGAAGCAAATCATGGTAATCCAACATGAACAGTTTCTTTTGCGCTAAAGCCTACAAGTGTATAATTAGTAGACATTTAATTTGACAACACTTCATAACCTTAATACACATTATGTTGCGTTACCTCATCGAAAGTCATGACACCACCGATCTCTTTCTGTACAATCTCCTTAGTGATTGCTGATTCAGGCGGTCCGTATATTTCAGGATCCAGTTTACTCATCAACGGCCATTCCTAGTAATATAATCAGGCAACATCTTAGTCAAGATGTTATTTATTGCGTATGCTAACAGTGAGAACGTTTCACATGAACATACCGTGACCAACTGTATGGCATAAGGGTTGAGACCAGCAAGCGTTTGTCTGCAAAATTCCTCATCACGAAACCAAGGAAACATGTCCCCTGCGCTTAAAGCCATTATTACACAAACAAAACTTACACTAATAAACCATGAGGATGCAAAAAGGATAAATGCTTACTGTCAATAGTTTCAGGAATTGGAAACTGGATAACAGCATGCGCAGCATCAACCTCTTTTACGAGTTTAGGAAAAGCACTTGCAAAGCCATTATCAGTGGTAGGAACATCAACACCTTGATTATAGACTAAGTCTATATCTGTGAATAACGGAAATCCCTTGTCTTTGTCTGTGTATTTTGCATCTAAAGCCGGTATGAGTTCATGGAGCACGTTGAACAAAAATGTAGCACCAAAACTGTAAATCCTTTGTCTCTGAAAAATTTTCATCGCATGGTACATAGAACGGGACCGAATTTCTGGTCTCAGCCTTTTTATCTGCAATTTCAAAATGTTTTGTTTAATTCAGTAAATTCCTTCTATAACTATTTTTTCTTATTTTTATTTTTTATATAAATGTTATCGTTACTCAAAGTGAAAAAATTATAATATAGTGACAAGTAACAGGCAACAAGCTGCGCTGTAACGTGTAAGCACTGATGGACCGACCATAGAAATAACATGTAAACTTTGATTTTGTATTGAAATCCAGTAAGTTGAGTAAATTGTACCTATAGTAGTGGACATAGGGCGACCAGTACGGCAACGCCTAGGGTACGGATGTTTCTCACCACCTAGCACTGGCCTTGCTAAATTTAAACTTGTGTCTGGATCTCCGAGATCGTCGTATACATCATATTCGTAAATCCTATCGTATGGTTGACGCTCTCCTTCGCCATTGCCTCGAAGAGACTCCAGATCTTCCGCTCTTAACGACTTCAGTCCTTCAGGCGTCTCCGATGGAAGGTAATTAGACTACACAATCAAACTACAAATTATAACTCAACGGCAACGGCTACATGTTTGATATAGCATTAACAAAAAAAACTTTTTCCTCTTTTTGGTCCTTTAACGAGATGCTAATTAACATTAGTGGGAAAGTTAACGCACAAACTAAAAACTGTACTAAACATGCGAATCAAATAGTGTAATTACCTATGCAAGTAAAGTAGTATAATTATATAAAATAGTTGTTTTGTATGAGTGTAATTACACTATATATGTACGATATTAAATAACATTTAAAGCCTTAAAAAGGAGTGAAATGTGGTTTTCGTCCCTGTGGTTTGTCCAAATTTGCAGTTTTAGTCCAATAGTTTCAAATTTGTGATTTTTGACACTGTAGTTTCATTTCACTTGCAATTAAACCTGAATTCACTAATTCTCTTAAGTCTAAGTCTGGTCGTTAAACCATCAGCGTGCCCTTCACGTGATGGGCAACTTTGTACTTTTTTCCTCAAATACACCCCGGCCCCTCACGTGAGGAGGCTTGGAATTAGGACTGGAGTTTATTTTGGTAGAAAAAGGACAAAACTGCCCCTCATGTGAGGTGCTTGTTGATGGGTTCAACAACCAGACTTAACAGGGTTAATGAATTCAGGTTTAATTGCAAGTGAAATGAAACCACAGGAATGAAAATCGTAAATTTGAAACTATTGGACTAAAACCGCAGATTTGGACAAACCAAAAGAACCGAAACCGCAATTTAATCCCTTAAAAAGTAGTAAAACTTTAATTAAATCACAAGATATCAATTTATTTCAAAGATCATAAACTATTGAGCTATAATAAAATAATATAAATAAGAAAAGAGTGGACCTTATCGGTGAAGAAGATTCTTTTCCCGGGTACATCAGCTTTGGGCTGAATCCAAGATTCACATGTGAAAGTCACACCGTTATCAAGAGCAATGGTCTCGAAGAACATTTTTGTATCATACTCACTTTCCACTAGAATAGCCCCTATTTCTCCAAAATCTGCAGGGATCTCAAAGTTGCATATAAATGTGTACTTATTAATGCTAGAATCCGATCTTTCATATGTCGCGGACGCCTGTAACGTCTTCTGGTTTCCTTGCACTATATCAAGTAACGAAAAAAAAACAAGTCATTTTCAATACAATAATACTTTACATTAAGAGCGCGCGCACGTACACACATATATATATAGGGGATAGATCATGCGAGAAGTACGATAAGTTGATCTCAACCATTGATTATCTCTTATTTGTTCAATGTATTAATTCCTCTAATTACTCCTAAAATATTCTTCACATTAATTTTTGTAAAAAATTACAAATTTGAATTATCTATTACCTACATATAAAAAAATATATATGTAGGTGAATTGTATTAAATTAATCACCTACACAAGTAACAAAATAATCTACCTATAGCTCATATTTAATTATACAAATTGTTAGTTATTTTTATTTTTATCAAAATGTAACTCGTATTTACCAACACAACTTATTTCTCCTACACTAATTTTGTTTCTTTTATTTTTCACCTACACATATATCGTATTCACCTACACAGCTTGCTAGTTCATTTTGTTTTCACCTACATATAAATAATATTTATCTACACATAACTCGTATTTTGCCTACACATAAAAGATAGATTATAAAATAATTAAAATTATAAAAAATATGATGTGTTCCTACATTGCGAATATTTTACAAGTTTAGGTTAATAATATTAATTGTACGCGATATCATGAACAATGTTTGTTTGTGTTAGTTAATATTCTGATATGCGTAGGTAAATACAAATGGGTAGGCTATAACATGAGGTAAATTTGTATATGTAGGTTATTATTGTGATATGTGTAGGTTAACATGAACTAGTTATGTGCACGTATATAAATATTATGATCTGTGTAGGTGATAACATGAATTAGTTTTTGTATGTGTAGGTTAATATTACGATTTGTGTAAGTATTTGTTTTTATGATGGTTAATATATTATATTTATTAAAGTATGAGTATGATGGTTTCGTTTTATGAATTATTTAAAGATTAAATCAAATTAAAAAATAAAAATAAATGTATAATCATTTGTAACTTAACATTAATTGGTATTAATTACCAAAAGAAATTTCTAAACTTTTTACTAATATACCTCTACAATTAAATAATCCGAAATTAAAAATAAAACTTATGATCAGCTAGATGCTCTTCTCGCACTTCTCACACTAAAAATACTTCTGAAATGAACCCAATCCTATATAAATATATATATAGGATTAGTATCATTTGGAAACTCTTAAATTATTTAAGAACTTGAAGGAACTCTTAATAACTAACATTTTTTGTAAAAATTTTTGTAGGTTAATGTTATTTAAGTATAATTTTATCACTTTTGACATCTATATTTACGATTATAATTATGAAAATTAGTTTTTTTTTACGCATATCTATGTTTTTTTTACACATAAATTTTTATCACATAAATTTTACACATGTGTAACTTGTGATTTATATATGTAATCAAAATTTTTTTTTTATAAATATGATAAAACAAGTCTCAAATAATGTTAATATATAAAAAAAAGTTAAAAAAATATTTGGTTTTTAAGAGTTTCTAAAAGTTCTTAACTTTTTTTGAGTTCTCAAATGAAACTAACTTATATATATATATAGGCAGGCATGCGTATACGTACAATCAAGATCATTAGAAACGAGCTCCAACAAGAAATACCCCGCTTTAAGATCCGACATTGTACCAACATGACTACTAGGACGTAAATCACCGAGGGCATAGCTAATGGCTGGTTGGATGGTGATGAGACCATTGACTGTGGTGGTCTTGGTAACAAGGGGAGTCGTTACGGCTCTAATGTTACCGACACTTGAGGTGGATCGAGCTAGAGTAGCGTTATGCTTCTTGGTGAATGTGTGCTGGCGGAGGATGGCGGAGGAGGAGGAATGATTGGTGGTGCCACCATTGATGAAGGGCTTACGGAGTGGTAGTAGTTTTTGAAGAGAGTGAGATTGGTTGATTTGTGGCTTTAGCATGATTTATTTTTGTTTATTTTGCTCAATGCTCTTATTTTGTTTGTGTGATTTGAATGTTGGAACAAGAATATTTATTTATAGGCTGATGGAATGTGATACTTATTTGAATGAAGGGTAAAAAGGATATTACACCCACGAATTTATACACTTCTGTGATTTATAAATATAATTATCTAAGTTTATTATATTTCGTAAAACTAGACGTTAAAAATCACCCATCACGTGAAAAAATATATCGTATTTTATATTTTTTTATTAATAAGATCGGGATTCAAGCCCATCAATGTTGTAACTTGTTATTTTAGTATACAAATATGTATGACGATGTTTCCACGGATTTCGAGATGAACGAACCACGTCTTGATCTTCTTCTCCGGCTGGTTGGGATCTGCAATGACTTTTTGGGGGTGTGGAGGTGACCGCTAAGAAATCTCCAGGATCTCTTGTTCACAGACACAAAAATATGGTGGTGACTCTTATTGAGAATGACCCACCTCTAATAAGGAGGTGAAGACCTCCTTATATAGGGAGCCTCATGGCCACCATCATGGTACCCTAATGGGCCTAGCCCAGTTAGGGTTACCTCCACAAAACCCCCTCAGCCCAATAACATTGTATTAGTCCATATAATAAAATAAGCCAAACATAATAAATTTAGGGTCATAAAACCGGGTTTAGTACCATACCCCTACAAGCCCCTCATAAAGTCCAGCGCTCCACCTAAACGCTTGCGCGCCCAGGAGCAACGCTGGACTTGGGGGGCTTGTAGGGGTATGGTACTAAACCCGGTTTTACGACCCTAAATTTATTATGTTTGGCTTATTTTATTATATGGACTAATACAATGTTATTGGGCTGAGGGGGTTTTGTGGAGGTAACCCTAACTGGGCTAGGCCCATTAGGGTACCATGATGGTGGCTATGAGGCTCCCTATACTTAGTTTTTATTAATAACATTGTATTAGTCCATATAATAAAATAAGCCAAACATAATAAATTTATGGTCGTAAAACCGGGTTTAGTACCATACCCCTACAAGCCCCCCAAGTCCAGCGTTGCTCCTGGTCGCGCAAGCGTTTAGGTGGAGTGCTGGACTTTATGAGGTGTGTTAGGGCGTGAGGCGGTTTTTTCCCTTTTCTTCGGCCTTATCTTTATTGTCTTTGAGTTTTGGGAGGTTTTCTTCATGATGGTGACGTGTTGTGGTTTTTATGATAATGATGGTGCACTAGCATGAATAAGATATAGCACGCCGAATAATAAAAGCCTGCGCGCGAGGCGACTTACGAGCTATGAGAATAATAAAGCTTGCGCGCGAGGCGACTTATGAGCTATGAGAATAATAAAAGCTTGCGCGCGAGGCGACTTACGAGCTATAAGAATAATAAAGCTTGCGCGCGTGAGGCGACTTACGAGCTGTAAAAATAATGAAGCCTGCGCGCGAGGCGACTTATGGATCTATGAGAATAATGAAGCCGGCGCGCGTGGCGTCTTACGAGCTATAAGAATAATAAAAGCTTGCGCGCGAGGCGTCTTACAAGCTATAAGAATAATAAAAGCTTGCGCGCGAGGCGTCTTACGAGCTATATGAATAATAAAGCTTGCGCGCGTGAGGCGACTTACGAGCTGTAAAAATAATGAAGCCTGTGCGCGAGGCGACTTACGGATCTATGAGAATAATGAAGCTTGCGCGCGTGACGTCTTACGAGCTATAAGAATAATAAAATCTTGCGCGCGAGGCGTCTTACGAGCTATAAGAATAATAAAAGCTTGCGCGCGAGGCGTCTTACGAGCTATAAAATGATGATAATGACTGGCCCACAAGGGCCTCCTCCGCGCAGGATGAATATCCCGGCCTGTTTTCAAAATAATAATGGAGGCACAAATGGCCAGATAATAATAATGATGTCATAGGTGTTTATGCGGCTCGTAGCCAAACCTGCAAAAACATGTCAACTAAAAGTGGATGTATTGCATGGTTCCCATCCTCGGGCAAATTATGAGGTGTGCCCAACCTTTAAGCTTGGCGCGTGGCCTATGGGTTTATGAGGATTCCCAACCTTTAAGTTTGACGCGTAGCCATATGGGATATTATGAGGATTCCCAACCTTTAAGTATGGCGCGTAGCCATATGGGATATTATGAGGATTCCCAACCTTTAAGTATGGCGCGCGGCCATATGGGATATTATGAAGATTCCCAACCTTTAAGTATGGCGCGTGGCCATATGGGATATTATGAGGATTCCCAACCTTTAAGTATGGCGCGTAGCCATGTGAGTACAATCATGGTTGTTCTTATCCTGATTTGGATTAGACTGTTCATTTGTTATGTCGCTTACGCGCGGCCTGCGCAATGTCTCCTTTATTCTCACGCGCAGATGTGGTGCGCGAGCGTGCATGATGCGTGAGCATCTAATATGCATGAGCATACGTGAAGCCCAATAACATATGTGATGCGTGAGCATGTGATATGCGTGAGCATACGTGATGCGTGAGCATACGTGATGCGTGAGCATACGTGATACGCGTGAGCATGCGTGATGCGTGAGCATGTGATATGCGCCACGAGCATAGGTTTTGGCTGTCTTCATGAGCATGTGATATGCGTGAGCTGTGGCGTAGAGTAATCGCCGGGAGCGCGCATGCGACCCGCTGTGGCGTAGAGTGATCGCCGGGAGCGCGCATGCCACCCGCTGTGGCGTAGAGTAATCGCCGGGAGCGCGCATGCGGCCCGCTGTGGCGTGTAGTGATCGCCGGGAGCGCGCATGCGACCCGCTGTGGCGTAGAGTGATCACCGGGAGCGCGCATGCGACCCGCTGTGGCGTAGAGTGATCGCCGGGAGCGCGCATGCGACCCGCTGTGGCGTAGAGTGATCGCCGGGAGCGCGCATGCGGCCCGCTGTGGCGTGTAGTGATCGCCGGGAGCGCGCATGCGACCCGCTGTGGCGTAGAGTGATCGCCAGGAGCGCGCATGCGACCCGCTGTGGCGTGGAGTGATCGCCGGGAGCGCGCATGCGGCCCGCTGTGGCGTGGAGTGGTCGCCGGGAGCGCGCATGCGGAATCCGAAGTTGATCCACAGGGAGCGATTTTGATCCGCGGTGGCGCGCACGATCTAGAGATTTTGAATATCCACATCAGGTAGGTTTTATGTAAAACCAACAGATCTAATAGGATTTATAGATCTATGAATATGAAGTGTGACTGTTGCTCAAACGAACCCAGATCTGAAAAAATCATAACTAGATTTGGTATTTTTCACTTAGAAAAAACACAGATCTAAGGGTTTTCCCCAAAAGTTCGGTGGTATTTCTTCTTGTGTATTTCCAGATTTGGAAGTATTTTTTAGATCTACGGATTTTTGGATTTCCATAGAACATATCTGAAAGAAGAAACCGTAGACCCGAGATATTGATGAACAGATCGGAGGGCCGAGACGAGAAGCGAAGCGTGGTTCATTGCCGTCCCACGGATGGCGCCATTGTCGAAGCACAAGATGAATCTGACCTGATCCATGACGATGTTTCCACGGATTTCGAGATGAACGAACCACGTCTTGATCTTCTTCTCCGGCTGGTTGGGATCTGCAATGACTTTTTGGGGGTGTGGAGGTGACCGCTAAGAAATCTCCAGGATCTCTTGTTCACAGACACAAAAATATGGTGGTGGCTCTTATTGAGAATGACCCACCTCTAATAAGGAGGTGGAGACCTCCTTATATAGGGAGCCTCATGGCCACCATCATGGTACCCTAATGGGCCTAGCCCAGTTAGGGTTACCTCCACAAAACCCCCTCAGCCCAATAACATTGTATATTAGTCCATATAATAAAATAAGCCAAACATAATAAATTTAGGGTCGTAAAACCGGGTTTAGTACCATACCCCTACACCTACCATCTAAGGAACATTGTGGTTCGGGTTTTATGATGTTAGACGAGTCCAAGTGCGAATTGGGTCTACAAGACTCGTTTGAGCTGAGCATGATAAATTCAATTTTCTAGCCCAATTAACTTAGGCCCAGTATGATGCTGAATTATGTCTGTTTCGGTTCTACAGGAGTAGTACAGACTAGAGCCTATAGGTGTACAAAACCGGCTTTTAAACCCAAACCGACCCAGTTTATAAACCAAACCGGTTTGGTCAACAGCTGGTCAAAATCGGTTTGACTCAAACCGGTTTGGTTTATAAACCGGTTTAGAAGCAAGATAAGCCGGTCTGGTCAAGTCGGTTCGATCTGGTTTATAAACCGGTTTAACCGATTTTAAATTGGCTTTTCTCAAACCGGTTCGGTAGATCTTAAGAGAACCGTTCCTGAAACTGTCGATTTGGGTAAAACCGGTTTTGAACCCAAACTGGTTCGGTTCGGTTTGCAAAAAACCGCCCAAACCGATTTTTTTGTACACCTCTAGTACATACCAATTGCTTTGGTTAGACATGCACAAACTTGCTAACCGGTTATTCAAAAACCGGTTAATTTAATAACCGTTTATTGGTCAACGGTCAATTAACCGGTTAATCGGGTCAACTAGTAACCCATTGTCAAGCCCAAAATTCCTAACCAGTTTCGGGTATAACCAACTTGTTAACCGGTAATGAACCGGGAGAAATACCGGTTTTTAAAAACATAATTTAAAAACCTAAAACCAGTTTCAGTTAACCGGTTTTGTAACCGGTTATTATCCGGTTCTGGGGTCGAAATGAAAAAACCGGTTACTAACTGTCGTTTTTTCTTAGTAATAACCGGTTAGAGAATCGGTTTGGTTAGAAATCGATTAGTGAATGGTTAACCCGTTTGTATGTGCACCTCTAGTTTTGGTTTATTGAAATGCAACATCGTTGCAACTCAAAACACAAAACCAACATGTAAATTTATTATAAATTCAAAACACAAAATATTTTAACAAGAACAATAAAAATATCGTTTTATAAAAATAAACCAACTTAAATCAACATATTCAAACCAACTTAGTCTACCAATTTTTCTATTGTTAGTGGTGACTCAAAAATTCCAATTGACCATTGGTTTCTATATTGTTTCATAATCTCATTCTTGATTCTTCATCACCATAATTTTTATAAGTCTAAACTGCGGTTTCGTCCCCGTGGTTTGTTCAAATATCCTGTTTTAGTACAATAGTTTCAAATTTATGATTTTGGTTCATGTGGTTTTATTTTACTTACAACTAAACTCGACCTCCCTAACCTCGTTAAGTCTGGTCGTTAAATCCATCAGCATGCCATTCATGTGAGGGGCAGTTTTGTCCTTTTTTTCCCAAATACACACTAGTGGGGTCTTGCGAATTAAGACTAGGTTTATTTGGAGATAAAAGGGACAAAAGTACCCCTTATGTGAATGGCACGCTTATGGATTTAACGACTAGACTTAACGGGGCTAGTGGAGTCGGGTTTAATTGCAAGTGAAATGAAACCCCAGGAACGAAAATCACAAAATTTAAAACTATTGGACTAAAACAGTATATTTAGACAAACCACAAGGACGAAAAGTACAGTTTACTCTTTTTATAAAATAACAATTATTATAGTATGCTAGTAAAATTGCACCTTTTATGACACTTTTAAGTCTAATTCAAGCACTTTGCTTCTTTGTGGTTTAGTCACATGGAGATAAACATCAGTCTGAAAATGATTTACATATAAGACATGTTGATCACATTTTAGGCTCAATTCTGTAGACTGACCGATAATACAACATACAGTAACTTTTATTCCATATCAAAATAAAACAAAACTAAAACCATTGATTAAGACCTTATTACCACACAAACCATTACTCAACCATCATGACTTGAACCGAACCGACTAGATGGATATGCTATTTGGAACACCTCTTCTGGTCACACCTCTATCTGAATACGGCTTCAAAAGTTGGTATGGAACCAATCCTGCACCGCTTCGGTTCTTTAAACTGGGATCACTGTTTCTTAAGTCGATAATGCTTTCCAGCTGATTTAGCCTTCCTTGAAACTCCTCAAATGCTGCCATTAAAGTAGGCTCTGCCGCCCATGCGGGCTCGATGTTCCCACCAATATACTCCTCATCTGGTGAATGACTTGATAAAACATCTAAAACAGCCATCACTTTTGTAGCTTGAATTTGGGATGGAAAACATTTCAATAACATATCTTCGGGTCGTTTTAGAAACGAGTCCCATTCTTCATATGTGGGGTCCTCATTAGGCATTTTGAGCCTTGCAATCTTCGGCCTGTTCGGGAAGTAACCACCAAAGTCGTATTGACCAAAGTTGACCGCCGAATGGTGACCCAAAGTCACCCACATGATGGTTGATACAATACCAATTAAATCATCTTGGGTTTTGAGTTGTGGCCACCACGGTTCGTCTTTCTTGTCTCCATGACCAACTGTACGGATTTCATTCCACCATGCTTGAAGCTCTTCATCAGATTCTACAAGCTTTGCTTCTGGGTAGCAGTGGTTAACATAAGAAGTTGCCCACCGTTTTATGGCATCATAAATAAGTAGGCCATCATTTGCAAACGGGTAATCCTCAATAGTTAGTTTTATACCGTGAAGAGGTAGGTCCCAGCAGAGCCCAGTTGGACCCGCAAGACTCACCTCAAAGAGGGACGTCTGCGCAGTTGAACCCGCAAGACTCACCTTCAACAGGGACGTCTGCGCAAAGGCTAAACTCGCAAGACTCACCTTGAAGAGACGTCTGCGCAGAAACCAACTAGATCCGCAGGACCCACCATGCTCAGAGACGTGACGTCCTTACGCGCAGTACGCAAGCTGTTCCCGCAGGAAAAGCCTCCCAATGGTCGACGTACTCCGCCTGTTCCCGCAGCAACGAATACTAGCCATCAGGGAAGGCTACCCGCGCAGCAAGGCTACACGCACAAGGCACTTAACTCTTAAATAATTCAGTAATGTCACCTGAAGAAGGAGTGAGCAAGCCGGGAACACTCCCGCACAAAGCCGGGAACACTCCCGCACAAATGAGCCAGTCCGTACGATACTGGAGGATCTTTTGTACTGTACCTGACGAGGTATGGACAAAAGATCTGACCAAAGATACGACAGCTCACTGACAACAGTATGACGAGCAGCACGCTCTTGTACTGTATGTCACTATCAGCCGCTGCCTACTCACCAACCTGTCGGAGGACGTGCATAGCCTGCAGTTGGTGGAACAGTAATAGTACACAGCCGGCCTGGTCACTATCAGCCGCTGCCTACCCACCAACCACCAGCATGGCACGTGCGTAGCCCACAGTTGGCAGAACAGGAATACTATTCAGCCGGCTGTACCTGCTTGAAAACCTACCTTCGGCTATAAATACTCCAACACCTTGGAATGGTATGGACACATTACATTACCTTATCACATCTTATCTTTTCTAGCAATCTCTTAATATACACTTATATTCAAGAGCAATCTAGTCTGATTCTCACGCCGGAGGGTGGTCACAAGGAGGTACCCCCCCTTCTAAGTGACGAGCTCACGATGTCTGTTTTGCAGGTCACCAGAAGAACCATCTTTGCCGGACATAACCCCTCGTGGGAAACATCTATTTAACCCCCAGATTATCCGTAATATGCCCGGGGTCAATTAGTGTTTCTTCATTGGCGCCATCCGTGCATAAAAGCTAGAACTAATTCTCAGTTTTTTCAAAACCTCCGAAAAGATGGTTAACGTTACTCAGGTCCCCAGGCCAGGGAGTAACCAAGAAACCCCGGTAACCACAACCCCAGCTACTGGGGGGAACACAGGCGAATACACACATTTTACGAACACTATCCCGGTTACCCAAGCCGGGGCAAGTGCAGTAAATTTTACGAACACTACCCCGGTTACCCGAGCCGGGGCAAGTGCAGTAAACAATCCTCCCCTGGGATTCATTGATACCCAGGTGGAAAGACAACAGACGAGGCCCCCCGTCACTTGAACAAGTTAAAGCGTGGGCGAAAAAACGTCAAAGGGAATTCCAAGCAGAGTTGGATGAACGCTTACGTTCACTCCAACAGGCTGACGAATTCGGAAGCACTCGACAACAGCTCAACATGAGCAATGAGTGCGAGTACTTGGACGATGATTCGGAGGAATCCGACACCGACGTAAACCCTCGCCATAGGGCGAAAGGGAAGCGTAAGGACACGGACTTCCAACCGAGAAGGAATTTGGGAGAAACTTTCAAACCAAAAAACGCGGGTAGAAACCCACTTGACTTCTCCAAAGCTTTTAGACCAACTGTTGCAAATGCGGGAACGTCCAAGTTTGCAAGGGACATTGCGGAAGCAATCGCCCCGAAGAGTGCCAAGCAGATGCCCAACATCGGCACTTATGATGGTATATCCGACCCAGACGATCATTTGAACAGATTCATAGCAGGGGCAACCGTCAGCAATTGGACGGAACCCACGTGGTGTTATATGTTCCAGATGACGCTAGTTGGAGCGGCTAGAACGTGGTTTGACCGTCTACCGGTCCACCACATCTATGATTGGGCAGACTTCCAACAGAAGTTTAGCCAACACTTCAGCCAACAAAGAAAGTATACCGAAGAGCAATGGACAATCCTCAATTGCATTCGAGAGGAAGATGAATCTTTGCTAGACTTCATCACTCGCTTCAACTCAAAGAAGCTAAGTCTGGGTAATATTAGCGAAGATCTTGTTCGCGCTGCTTTCATCCAGGGCACAAAAGACCCAGAGCTCATCCGCACCTTAACGGGTAAAGATGACATGCCATCCACATGGGATGCCATCATGACAGCAGCTAAACGCTTCGCGGAAACGGAAAAGCAACTGGGTAGAGATCTTCCCCAGAGCACAAACCTCTACACCCAGAAAATAAGAGAAAACAATGTCCTTACCGCCCGATTAAACAAAAAGAGGAAGCTAGGCATTTGGCAGTTAAGGGTAAACTTTGACACCTCATCCGGCTCGCACCCTCGGTTAAGCGGAAAGGATAACATGCCGTCGTCAAACCGGAACTCCAGATGGACGCCACTCACCAAAAGCATCACCGAGATATTTGACACCGAGAGACTCCCATGGCCAAAGGCTCCAATAATCCGAGAGCGTCACAACGCTGATCAGAGCAAATTCTGTGACTTCCACAGGACAAGAGGCCACAACACCGAGGAATGCGTAGACTTGAAGGACATCGTCGAAGCATTTGTCAGAGATGGGACGCTCACGCACCTCGTGGCGTAATGAACGCTGAGCAGGCTAATGCGTGTAGAACCCTAGTTGGGGAAAACACGAATAAAACTGCAGCTTCAATGTCGGAGACTACATACTGCGTAAACAACGAGATTCCGAACCAAGTGCATATCGGCTCGAAAGGCTCGATGACTCTCCCAAGAACATGGAAGGGAGTTCAATTACACAGTCTGCATGTAGATCAATTCCAAACTTGTAAAAGAAAAGGCCCAGAGCCACTTCTAATGGAAATGATTCTCCTTATCACATTGACGCTGATGGTCTTACATTTATACTTAATGAACTATCCACACTGATATGCCGGTCTTCACCGCATACATAAGTGGGAAAACAAGTCGTTGCATGTGGAAGGCGGCAAAACCCGCATAAACACAAAACGACAAATTTTTAAAGAAAATATAAGGAAAGCCTTCACGCAGGTCAGTCATAGGTAAAGTTTGATCATCCTACTAAATGAAAGTGCCGGTCCTAACCGCACAAATCATAATAGAGGACACCGAACTAACCTATTGACAACCGCGCGTCGAACGGTTAATTTATTCAAAACACTGATATGCCGGTTTTCACCGCATAAATGTGAAGAAATCGTTGCGTGTGGAAGGCGGCAAAACCCGCATAAACACAAAAAACGGCAAACCTTCACGCAGGTCAGTCATAGGTGAAGTTCGGTCATCCCACTAAATGAAAGTACCGGGCCTAACCGCACAAATCATGATAGAGGAAACTGAACTTTAACCTATTGACAACCGCGCGTCGAACGGTTAACTTATTCAGAACACTTAGAAAATATCTTCAAGGAAAAAATGAGGAAAACCTCCACGCAGGTCAGATATAGGTAAAGTTTAGCCATCCTACTAAGTGCAAGTGACGGTCTTACCCGCACAATCACGAAAGAGGAAGCAAAACTTTAACCTATTATCTGCCATGTTGATAGGTTAACTTATTCAAAGTACTTAAGAAATTGCTAAGTTAAACTAAAGTATGCACAAGCAAATCATATATTGATTATGCGGCAAAACAAGTGCCAAATTAAACTATAATATGCATGAGCAAGTCGTATAACGTTTATAAAGCAAGAGTGACGGTCCTACCCGCACAAAGATTTACATTCCATAAAAATTCAAGTATTACAAGAATGGCCAGGTATCTACCTGCCTACAAGAGTGTAAATCTATACAAAAACATAAACCTATCCTAACAGTGGGAAGGGATCTAAAGGTTCAAGCTTCAGGACCACTCCCTCCAAACCCACTTGTACCCGCACCATCAGTTGGCTGTGGCGGTTCAAGGAAGGTCTTGAGAATGGTTAACCCATCATCAGCAGCAGCAACTTCGTTCACCTTCTCCACCACTGGATGCGGGAAGGCAGCATACTGGTTCACTGCTTGGTCATAAGCAGCTTCAGTATCCACATCATATAAAGGGAAGTTGGAAGGCGGGATGCCCTTCTCAACGAACCCTAGACCAAGCAGGAAGCCAGCCTTTTCCCCGTCCTCATGAGAAGCGTTGAGGGCTGCGCTCATGGCATCGTCATATAATGTGTCCGTGAAGACCCGATGCACAACCTACAAAACAAAAATACAAGTATCAAAACCTTTTCTAAGTATAAAGAAAAGCGTGAAGACATTATGAAGCTAAGCTTACCTGCGACAACGCTTCTCGTAGAAGCCATTCCTTGGTAACCAGAGCCTCATGGAGGGCATCTTGAGCTTGGTTACAGGCGCGTTCGGCTTCACTTTTGTTAAGGTTTGCAAGCAACACTTCCTTAGCAGCAGCCTCTTCAACGCCCTTTAGCTTACGCTCAGTATGGTCAAGCATACCCCTCTGGTCCAAGATTTCTTGAAGCTTCTTGGCGTCTTCCATGGCCAAGGCGTCATGAGCCTGCTGGAGCCTCTCTAATTTGGCTTTGAGCTCCTCATTCTCGGTGCGTAGAGGCTCAGCAACAGCTTCAGCCCTGGTGGCCCTCTCAGTTGCGTTCCGGGCGGTTTCCTTAGCTAACCGAAGCTGTTCGTTAACAGCTTGGGCAGCCTTGGAACGGGCCTCGAGACGGGCCTGAACTTCAACCTCAAGGGCCTTGAAGGCCTTCTCCTTCTCCGCAGCAACGACGGAGAGCCTCCTGTTCTCCTCCCGGACAGCCCGCGCCTGAGCTACTTCTTGGATACGAGCTGCTTTTAACTTGTCATTTTCACGACAAAGCAGCTCAACGCGCGGCTGCATCCGGGCAAGGAGAATTCGAAGCTCGTTTGTCAGCCTACCCTCCTGGTAGCTTGACATAGCTTCTCCCAGTGCACCACTGGGGGCGGCGTGGCGCGCCCACTCGACGCAGTCCACAGCCGTCCGAAGGGTGGTTCCTCGGCGGATGTTCCACCGCGGAACAAACACCTTATTCGAATCCGACACTGCAAAAACAAAAAGCAGTTAGGAAAAGATGATAAAAAAAAACATAACAGGCCAAAATAACCCTACGCACCTGTAGGGTGGACGACAGGCCTGTAGCCGCCAAACCCATCACCCGAACCTAACGGATATCCATCCAAGAGGTCAGGCAGATGGGAAGGAGGCAGAGATTGGCTAGACGCCCAACCCCAAACATACCTGCTGAACCGGCCGGGGGCGAGGTGGTCGCCGGTGCCGGAGGCGCGGTTGAAGCCACCGTCGTAGGAACCAACAGAGGTGAACTCACCGGAGGTGAACTCACAACCGTGGTCGCCGCTGCGGAAGAGCCCGCAGAAAAACTCACCGCCGGCTCAGTGAAGGAATCAGTGAATATGGCACTAACAGCCGGCGGAGACGACGTCACAGTTGGAACAGTTGCCTCAACTGAGTGAGCAACTGAACCAACACATGAAGCAGGCGTAGCCGCCTGGGTCATCGCCTCGGGTAGGTTGACCAAACCTACCGTCATGGGTCCAAAAGTGCTCCTCCCCGCTCCACCCTGGAATGCGGTTGCATCCACGCCTGCATGAAAACATATTTAAATATAATGGCGGAAAGATATGAAGTTAAAGTTAAAGTTTACACTTACGAGTCCTCTTGAGCTTGAAGGTGCGAATAGGCGGGGACGAACCCGATGAAGCCGGCCTCTTCACGCAGGTCACCGTCGTTGTACTAGGCTGCCCGGAGGTGACAGCTGTCTCAACCTCCGGAACAGTGGTCTCATCACCACCAGGGTTCCCCGCCACCTCTTCACTCTCGGTCTCCGACTCTGACCGATTCCCCTAATAGGCAGTGGAGGCAACCTTCGCCTTGCCCTTCCCGCCGGCAGCCTTCTTCTTCCTCGCCAAGAAAGGACCATCTGCGGATTCCTCATCAGAAGATGACAAAACTAGAGGAATTCCCGCAGAGGTTTGAGCATTGAGAGGGCGAGGGTCAAAAAGTTCTTTACCTGGCCGCCTGGCGCTCAGGATCTCGTGGCCTGGTGGGTAGACCTCCACAAACCGATCCGCCGTTTGCTCAAGGATGGGCAACTCGTTCTCATCTAGAGCACGAGTACCCATCCGAGCGGGACCATCACTCTCTCGCGGCTGCAGGAGAGACTGCAAGTCGTTTCCCTCTGAAAACAAAAAGAAAAAACGGTTAGAACAAAAACCCTAAATTAACGGATAATATGAAGCATACCGTAAGGGACAGAGTTCAAACCGTATTCGAGGACGATGGGAATCTGTGACGCCTCCTTCCACACCCGGCTCATCCCGAGCATCACCATCCCGGACTCCGCAAAGCGGTAAACCGGAGACTGGATCCGGGAAACCTTGGAGAACCATTCCGCCTCCTGGTAGTTGGAGGCGTGAAGGTTCAGGAGAGCTCTCCCGTTCTTGAACGTCATCGCTATGGGGACGACGCGAGCGGAGATATAGAAGAACTCCCGCTTCCAAGATCGAAGACTACGCTCGGTAGCGCAGATCTTCAAACCCTTGATCCGATTGACCAAGGTATACCACCCCTGGATGCACCTCCAGGAATAGAAGGTCATCAGGCGGTCAACATGGGGCTCCACACCCAGAATGAGACACACCCACTCGAAATGGCGGATCTTGGCGATCGCCATTGGGTGTACCTCAGTCAGATGCACACCGTGTCTCTCCAGAACACGGTATACAAACTTCGTCAATGGGAACCTGAGATTCCCATAGACGAAGAATGCAGCGTACACCCCTATCTTGCCCTTGGGGGCATCGTACACCATCTGATGAGGTGCAGGAAACTCAGGCTCGAAAGGCTCGAGCATGAACTTCCTGACGACGTACTGATAAAGGTCGACCGGAAGAGCACACTGGCACTCGCCAGCAGTACTCTTGTCATCCTTGTCCGACGTGGACGACGGATTCTCGAGGTATACATCGGACTCCTCGACAGTAACCTCAGGATCATGAGAAGACATGTTTGGGATGTAAAAAAGAACGATTTCAGGAGAATGCTCGACAGAAAAGTTAGAGTATTCGCCGGAAATCGTTTAGAAGAAGAAGAGAGGTGAAACTGTGAGTTGAGATGCAACCTCTCCTCCCTTTATATACTCATCGCAATGAATGCGATGAATTTAATGCGGAAGAGAGAGGAAAACGCTGGTGCAATGAAACTATGACACGTGGAAAAAGCAAGCTGGCAACAGCTGTTGACAGGAAGCGTGCCGTAAACTTCGCGGCCACGCGCCCGAAAACTTGCGCCCACGCGCCTGAAAAAGCGTCTGGAATGACCATATACTGTCACGTCGTCATAACTTCCTGCACGTCCTGACACTGTCAGAAGAAACCGTCGGACGACGTTTCAACAGTTTGGACTGTTCTTATCCTTTCACCAACTCTTCGAATTTCAAAAAGATTCAAAAGTAAGCGGGACTATACCCCTTACCTTGGCAACCAAGTAACTATAAGACATGTGCGAGTACAGTGTTAAGGCAAAACCCTTCACATACTTAGCACCTGCAGGGAATTGAAGCCAAGAATACCTCGGCGACCAAGTAACTATAAGACGGGTGCGGGTACAGTGTCAAGGCAAAACCCTTCACATACTTAGCACCCGCAGGGAATTGAAGCCAGGAATACCTTGGAAGTAAAGTAACTATAAGACGAGTGCGGGTACAGTGTCAAGGCGAAACCCTTCACATACCTAGCACTCCGCAGGGAATTGAAACCAAGAAGGATCTTCTGGGCCATGCTTGCGGAAACGGGAATAACATCCCCGCATAGCGGGAACGTCGAGAACTAGATTGTTTGAAGCTCCAAGATGGAATTGGTTGTTTTAACATAATTGATCACTATGTTCAAAACTACCAAAACCTCATGGAGAATCTATACAAGTGGAACTCAACGCTCCTGACTTGCGAGGAGGTTACAGACCTACCCGCATCATACCCAAAGATCAAGCAGAAAATTCGGGAATTTCTGCACGTGACATTAGGACTTCCGCGGGAAGAATCCCCATGGAAAACCTTAAAACTAAACCCTTTTCAAAACCCTTTGCTTAAGTCCAAAAGTTCACCTCACTTATTAACAATTCATGAGAAGAACATTGGACTGGGGGGACTTGAAGAGGTAGGTCCCAGCAAAGCCCAGTTGGACCCGCAAGACTCACCTCAAAGAGGGACGTCTGCGCAGTTGAACCCGCAAGACTCACCTTCAACAGGGACGTCTGCGCAAAGGCTAAACTCGCAAGACTCACCTTGAAGAGACGTCTGCGCAGAAACCAACTGGATCCGCAGGACCCACCATGCTCAGAGACGTGACGTCCTTACGCGCAGTACGTAAGCTGTTCCCGCAGGAAAAGCCTCCCAATGGTCGACGTACTCCGCCTGTTCCCGCAGCAACGGATACTAGCCATCAGGGAAGGCTACCCGCGCAGCAAGGCTACACGCACAAGGCACTTAACTCTTAAATAATTCAGTAATGTCACCTGAAGAAGGAGTGAGCAAGCCGGGAACACTCCCGCACAAAGCCGGGAACACTCCCGCACAAATGAGCCAGTCCGTACGATACTGGAGGATCTTTTGTACTGTACCTGACGAGGTATGGAAAAAAGATCTGACCAAAGATACGACAGCTCACTGACAACAGTATGACGAGCAGCACGCTCTTGTACTGTATGTCACTATCAGCCGCTGCCTACTCACCAACCTGTCGGAGAACGTGCATAGCCTGCAGTTGGTGGAACAGGAATAGTACACAGCCGGCCTGGTCACTATCAGCCGCTGCCTACCCACCAACCACCAGCATGGCATGTGCGTAGCCCACAGTTGGCAGAACAGGAATACTATTCAGCCGGCTGTACCTGCTTGGAAACCTACCTTCGGCTATAAATACTCCAACACCTTGGAATGGTATGGACACATTACATTACCTTATCACATCTTATCTTTTCTAGCAATCTCTTAATATATACTTATATTCAAGAGCAATCTAGTCTGATTCTCACGCCGGAGGGTGGTCACAAGGAGGTACCCCCCCTTCTAAGTGACGAGCTCACGGTGTCTGTTTTGCAGGTCACCAGAAGAACCATCTTTGCCGGACATAACCCCTCGTGGGAAACATCTATTTAACCCCCAGATTATCCGTAATCTGCCCGGGGTCAATTAGTGTTTCTTCATACCGAGTGGTGAAGTTGGATCTTCAACCGCCATACCCCTTAACATTACCAAATGCAAAACTATTAATTTCAACAAAATACTAATTTCCTTCATTATGATTATTGTTTTTATGCATAACATGGGTACCTGCTAACAAGGTCGGCTGGAAGTGCCTCATGATCAAATCTCCATAGCTTATCATATGCATCAGAACAAAGTTGCATACAATATTTTCCAGAAGAAAATGTTGACTCTATGATACCACCAGCATTAATGAGAAGTAATCTAGCTAGACCATTGATTTCCATAGTGTAACGGAAATGAGGGAGTAGTAATCGGTTAATAGGATGCATTTGGCTAAGATGGCGGTTGGTGGCGATTATGTAACGCTCTGTAACATAATGAGTTCTTAGCCTGCAATAATATCATCAATTCATCATCCATCACAAAGTTACTAGTAGGATAAAAATCATAAAACACCATATAAGAAAAAGGGAACCGACCAGTGGCTAACAAGTTGGTGATAGCCCGAATCATGGGAAAGGACTTGAGCCTTGGCTAGCTTCCAGAGCCAGGCACTAGTTGCATTCCAAGAGGGAGTGTACACATGCTTCCATTGTGGTTTCCCATTAGATGGTGGGCGAGTCAACTCAATGGCTAGTGGGCGTAATGTTCCCTCAGGGGTAAGGAACATTAAAGTTCTTGAACCATAAAGAGTTGTGCCTTTCGTGTTTTATTCACATAAGGTAGAAGCAGATCATGGTAATCCAACATGAACAGTTTCTTTTGTGCTAAAGCCTGCAAGTGCAAAATAACACTTTATAGCCATAAGGCACCAAACTAAGAGACATGATGTTGCATTACCTCATCAAAGGTCATGAAACCTCCAATCTCTTCTTGTAAAGTCTCCTTGGTGATTGCTGATTCAGGTGGTCCATAAACTTCTGGTTCCAATTTACTCATCAATGGCCATTCCTAGTTATATAATCACACATGTTATAACTTTAGTTATGATGTGATTTATCATGTATGCTAACAGTAAGAACTTTAACACGAGCGTACCGTAACCAACTGTATGCTACATGGATTGAGACCAGCAAGCATTTGTCTGCAAAATTCCTCATCCCGGAACCAAGAGAACGTGTCCCCTATGATTAGAACCATCCATAAATACACAAAAGAAAAACCTTACACTAATAAACCATGCGGATCCAAAAAGGATAAACACTTACTGTCAATGGTTTCAGGTGTCTCAAACTGGATTACAGTTTTTGCAATATCAACAGCATCTTTTAATTTTATAAGTCCTGGTAAAGCACCTGCAATGCCACTGTTTTGTGGAGGAACATTAACCCCTTGATTATATAGCAAGTCTATGTGGGTGAATAACGCAAATCCCTTGTCTTTGTCTGTAAAAACCGAGTCTAAAGTCGGCAAAACTCCGTGCAAGGCAGAGTACAAAGTCTTTGCTCCAAACTGTACACTCTTTATCTCTGAAAAATCTTCATCGCATGGTACATAGAAAGGGAGCAGAGTTCTGGTCTCCGTTAACGGATCTGTAATTCAACTTAATCTAATTAATTTCATCATTTACAGTTTATTCCTTAAGCAATTTGATTAATTTCAAACAATTTCTGCTTATCTCGAACAACAAAGCATTCCAATGACATATATATTAACACTAAAATTATCATATAGACTTTGGTTATATATTGAAATTAGTGTGACCTTTGGTGGACATTGGGCGACCAGTATGACATCGCCTTGGGTAAGGATGTTCCTCACCGCCGAGCACTGGCCGTGCTAAATCAAAGCTCAGATCTGGAGCTCCAAGATCATTGTAAACATCATAATCGTAAATCCTGTCGGGATGATTTACGCTCTCCTTCTCCATTTCCTCGAAGAGATTCCATATCTTCCGCTCTTAACGACTTAAGTGCTTCCTGCGTTTGTGACGGAAGGTAAGACTACACAAACAAACAAACCTTCAAATTAGAACTCAGCGTTGGTGGCAATTAGTTTGAAAATAGCCGTTTTATTTTCTTTTTATTTCCTTCAGTTTTTATAAACTGAACTTTGGTCCTTCAACCATTTGAAATACCATTTAAACCCCTGAAAGTAAGACAAATATTAATATATAGTCATAAAATTTAAGTGTTAATAAGATTACCTTGTCAGTGAAAAAGATTCTTTTACCGGGTACATCATATTTGGATTGAACCCAAGACTCACATGTGAAAGTAACACCATTATTGAGTTCAATGGTCTTGAAGAACATCTTCTTAGTATAATCATTGTCTACCAAGATAGCTCCTATTTCCCCGAAATCATTAGGGACGCCAAAGTTGCATTTATACTTGTACACGATAAGGTCAATATTCAATGCCGCGTATCTTGCGGTCCCCTTCACCGTCTTTCGATTTCCGTTTGCTGTATAAATAAGTAAATTAGAATTATTATCTATTTTAACATGATATGTTGTGAAATATGAAAAATGGGTGGACGTACAATCAAGGTCATTAGAAACGAGCTCCAATGAGAAAGTGCGTTTTAGAAGATCAGTGACAGCATTAGCAACACCACCAGTAGTTATAGCAGCAAGTGCGGAGCTGATAATTGGTTGGATGGTGATGACACCCTGAACCTTGGTGCCCTTGTTAAGATCGGGCATTGCGATGGCTTTAATGCTGCCGGCGGTTGAGGTGGATCGAGCATGCATAGCATTGGACTTGTTGGTGGACGTGTGGTGGCTCAGGATGGCGGGGGAGTAGGCGGAGGAGGAGGAATGATTGGTGGTGCCACTATTGATGAAGGGCTTGTGGAGTGGAAGTAAGTTGTGAAGAGAGTGAGATTGGTTGGTTTGAGGCTTCAACATTATTTACTTTTTTACTCACCACTCTAGCTCTTGTTGGTGTTATTTATAACTTGGAATGAGAATCTCTATTTATAGGAGTGGGTAGCGATAGTTAATTTGAGCGAAAGATAAACGACTAAAAGGAATATTATTGCACAAAATAAAACCATAAAAGTCTAACAGTTAATTATTGTTTTGTTGATAAATTTAAAGTAGTTTTGTTCTATACAAAAATGTTCATGTTCATACTTCAATACTTGTGAATTTTTTAGTTTGAATATCGTTTAGAAATATATTACAGTTTTTTACTTCTCTTTACATGTTATATATCTAACGACCATACCTCACTCAACTGTGTTTTACAGGGTTTGATCCTTTATTCAGATCATCCACATGAGAGAGAGAGAGCGAGAGAGAGAGAGAGAGACCATTTCCTTTTATCCAGTTGTGGGCGAGGATGGATTTGAAGTTGATAGAATTGGAAGTGATCATATTATTCACTTATTGTTACAGTATAAATACAGTAAAGAGCTCCAACAATCATGGAGAGAAATAATCAAAATACATAAAATAAGGAGAGAAATAAGCAACTAACAAAACAATATTGACTAATTTTAAATATGATTATCCTAATTTTGAATATGATTATCTATTACCCCCCTTCAAGCGAACAGGTGGAGAACCGACTCGTAGCATAGTGCGAAACCGTTCAAAGAGAGGTTTCGGAAGGCTTTTAGTAAAAATGTCAGCCACCTGGAGCGTGGTTGGAACAAACTTGGTGTAGAGACGTCCTGAAGACACAAGTTCCCGAACAAAGTGATAATCGATGTCGATGTGTTTAGCCCGCTTGTGAGACACCGGATTCTGACTTAGAAAAAGTGCACTTTTGTTGTCACATAGCAATGTCGGTCGGTCATGAGGTAATGCATGTAACTCACGTAAAAGATGAGTTAACCAAATAATTTCAGTAGCAGCGTTTTCCATTGCTCGGTATTCTGATTCGCAACTAGAGCGTGAAACAGTAGGTTGCTTCTTGGCACTCCAAGATACAAGATTACCACCAAGATCGATGGAATAACCATAAGTCGAACGTCTAGTTTCAATGTAGCGTGCCCAATCGGCATCAGAGTAACCCACTAGTCTCATAGTTTTGGGTTTATCAAACGTTAGTCCAAACGAAAGTGTTCCTTTGACATACCTCAAGATACGTTTAACAAGCTGGAAATGGGCTGTTGTGGGCATTTGAAGAAATTGGCTCGCTTGATTTACCGCATAGGACAGATCCGGTCTTGTAATTGTTAGGTACTGTAAAGCACCTACTAACGATCTGTAAAAGGTCAGGTCATGAAAGGAAGTGCATTTGGAAACAAAGGTATCTGTAGCGGTAAGCGGTGTTGCTACGGGTTTTGTATCAAGGAGTCTGGCCCGTGCAAGTATGTCATATGCATATTTTGCTTGGTTTAGGAAGATTCCCGAATCAGTATGAGTGACTTCAAGACCCAAAAAATAATTTAACGAACCCAAGTCTGTGATAGCAAATTCGGTGTGAAGCCGTGTAGTAAGCTCTTGGATAACCGCCTCATCATTACCTGTTAGAATAATGTCATCCACATACACTAAAAGATATATAAGTACAGAGTTCTTTTTTAAGACAAAAAGTGAAGTATCGGCTCAGCTACATTGAAAACCAAGGGTATTTAAGAAGGAGCTGAGACGTTGAAACCACGCTCGAGGAGCCTGCTTAAGACCATAGAGAGCCTTTTTTAAACAACAAACATAATCAAGGTAACGTGGATTTATAAAACCCGGTGGTTACTCCATATAAACCATCTTGGTAAGAATACCATTTAAAAAAGCGTTTTTAACGTCTAGTTGATGTAAACGCCAGTTATAAATAGTAGCAAGAGCAAGAACAACCCGAACCGTAGAAGCTTTGACAACCGGGCTAAAGGTTAAGGAGTAGTCTAAACATGGAACTTGAGTAAACCCTTGAGCGACGAGACGGGCTTTATAACGATCAACCGAACCATCAGCTTTATACTTGGTTCGATAAACCCATTTAGAACCAACAACATTTTAATGCATTGGGCGTTTAACAAGTTCCCAAGTGTTGTTGTTATGAAGGGCAGTTATCTCCTCATTCATGGCGGTCACCCATTTCAGATGTTTTGAAGCCGATTTGAAACCTTTAGGGTCATGAGCAGCAAAAAGAGCATGATGAAGGGAAGAAGTACTGACGAATGATAGGTCTGCATGATGCATTGGTTTAAAAATACCTGATTTAGACCTAGTTGTCATTGAATGAACAGATGAGTTTGGTTGTTGATGTTGTGGTGGAGGATCAGGGTTGGAACTTGAGGTTGAGGTGGTAGTAGTATGTGAAAAAGATTGGGATGGTGAGGTGGAATTTTGAGCCGAAGGGGAGGCGTGGGCTGGGGCAGGTGAGAGTGGGCTGGAAGGTATATGGGAGTTTGGGCTGGATGTGTTAGAATGGGCCAAAAATGGACCTGTAGATTGGGTTTGAGAGGATTGAGTTGTAGATTGGGATGGTGAGAAAGAATTTATGGATTCTATATGAGGAACAATACAAAATATGCAAGTGGATGAACTATTTGTTATGCATGAATGTAATGGTTGTGGGTTGAGTGGTGATGGTTGGTTGGAAATGGTTGGTAGTAAAGATACAACAGTGTCATCAAAGTTTGAAAACACAAGCTTAACATCATCAACAGGTGGTATAACACCACTAAAAGGAAAGGTGTCTTCATCGAATTGAGCGTGTCTAGTAACATAAACTTTAGAAGACACAGGATCTAAGCATCGATAACCTTTGTATTTAGGGCTATAGCCAGTAAAAATACATGATGCACTTCGTGGAGAGAGTTTATTTTTGGCATAAGCTCGAAGACATGGAAAAACCCTACAACCAAAAATTCGAAAGTTTGCATATGTGGGTGGTTGAGAAAACAGGAGCTCGAAAGGTGATTTTTTTGTTTAAAACCGGAGTGGGAAGACGATTGATAGTATAAGTTGAAGATGTAAGTGCATCTACCCACAAGGTGGCCGGCGCATGAGAGTTAACTAGCATGGCAAGACCGGTTTCGATTATATGCAGATGTTTACGTTCGGCATGACCGTTGTGTTCGGGAGTATGGGGGCATGATAAACGATGTTGAATGCCATTTTGGTGTAATAAAGTTTGAACCCGATTATTTGTAAATTCAGTGCCTCCGTCACTTTGAAACACTTTAACGGTTCGAGAAAATTGGTTCTGAACAAAAGCTAAAAAGGCCATCAAAACATTGTAAAAGTCGGATTTTGCTTTTAAGGGATAGAACCATGTAAACCGGGAAAAATTGTCAACAAATATCACATAGTATAAGTAGCCATCAGATGAAACAATAGGTGCGGGTCCCCAAAGATCACAATGTATCAAATGTAAAACATTCAAAGAATGTTTATTATTCAAATCAAACGGTAAACGATGTGCCTTAGACAATTGACACGAAGAACAAATTCCCGGTCTGGGCAATAAAGAAGAAACAAACAAATAACCAAGTTTATTTAAAAACGAAATGACATCAAATGAAACGTGTCCAAGTCGACTATGCCATCGTTCAAAAGATGCATGAAGATGGTGTGACGAGAGAGCAGCTGCAAATGCTTGTTGTGCGTGTGAGAGAATGTAGAAACCATTCTCACACCTGCCTTTTGCTAGAACCGCTTTCGTTTTTCAGTCCTGAATATGAAAAAAATTGTTAGATAACAAAACATCTACAGGTGAATCATTTGTAAGTTGGCTAATTGAAAGAAGACTTTTTGTGAGATGTGGAACAACAAGGACATTTTTTAACGACAGAGAGGAATTTATGGAATATTTACCGACTTTTGTAACTGGTAAAGAATGACCATTACCAAAAGTTACATATTCATTACCCTGATGTGTGTGCAAGGCATAAAGACCATCAGCCGAGGGCGTCATGTGAGCGGTTGCACCGGAATCAACACACCAATCAGGAGTGTTACTGTTAACATGACACTGGGCGTGAAACGCCTGAGCAAGATTTGCATCAAGTGGCGCAACAGCCCGCTGAGCAAAAGTCGATAAAGAAGGGCAAGCACTTGCATCATGACCATATTTTCTGCATAATTGACAATGAGGCTGGCTTCGGGGTCCAGATGAGCGACCACGACCAGATCCGGTAGAGTCACGAGTCTGTCGGGGCTAAGCAAGGTAAGCAGCTTGAGGCACCGATGAACCATGGAGAGATTGCATAAAGATCTCGTGGTTCTCGGCCTTTGAGAGCAGATCACGGAATGGTAAAGGAGGCTGAATGGTACGCTATGATGTAGAAAAGTTCTCAAAGGAAAACCCTAGCCTGCAAAGAAACCAGTGGGTTTTGTCACTGTCTTCAACCGGATACCCGATTGCCGCAAGTTGGTCACAAAAAGACTTGAATTTTCGGCCATATTCAGTAACAGTGGAGGATCCCTTTTGCAATTGCCGAAGAGAATCCCGAAGAGTGTGCATACGTTCCAGAGACTGATGGCTATACGCTGCCTCAAGGGCTTGCCAAACCTGTCGGGCCGAGGTAAGACCAATGACTTCGGCCATGGCCTCTTCGGTGAGAGACGAATTGAGTAATAAAAGGACTCTCTGATCAACCTCTTTCCAATCAACGAAGGCTGTAGTTGGAGTAGCTTTTCCATCGACGATGATGGTTTCCGGTGGTGGTGCAGAGGTACCATCCACGTGACTGTTGAGTTGCATGTACGAGAGAAACGGTGAAACTTGATTTTTCCACATGAGATAATTTGTGGATGAGAGTTTAATGGTGATAAGTGATGATTGGGTAAAAGTTAGTTATTATTATATATTAATTAGTTATATTTAGTTAAATAATCGAATTAACATTGGTACTTCAAGCATTGTTTACGTGTTTTCAGGATATTGGAAGCTATGGAGCTTAACGAGGATATTTACGGGCTTGGAATGAAGATCGAGAAGTGAAAAATTGGACGTGCACACATCACGAGGCATTAAAGAAAGGAAAAGAGAAAAATCTGAATTTTTACATCTTCGCGATACGCGAATATGCAAAGAAGGGCAACTTCACGATATGCGAAGTTGCAGAATTACGGCCGCGACTATTTTGTCCTTCGTGATACGCGAAGATGCTTAAGTCGGCCAAAAATTTAGGTTTGCCCTATATAAACCCCTTAACCTCCCCATTTGGTATATCACGACTTCCAGAGGCAAAAGAGCCTGCGTAGGACGATCTTCCATCATTCCAAGGCTTCCGGTTCATCTCGGGATTGCATGTTCATCAAGATAAGTGATATAATCGATATGTCAATGCTTGGCTAAGTTTCTTGTTCATTCTTGGGTAGGTTTTTGTGTATTTTAACTTCTGACCAGGTTCGTATGCTTAGTGTTTATGAGCTTGATAGAGTTATTGCCTTAGCACTACAAAAAAAATGTCATTTATTGGCACACATTTTTATGGCATTTAGCTTTTGTGTCACTATTTTAGGTTTTTATGACACCTCACGTATGCCACATTTTCTTGCCACACACTTTTAGTGGCATTTAACATTTATGTCACTAAAATTAAGATTTTAATGGCACTTTGTGTATGCCATATTTGTTGGCACACGTTTTTAGTGGCATTTAGTACTTGCGTCTTTAAAATTGAAGTATTTAATGGCACCTTGCATACACCATATTTTTTTGACAAAAGTTATAGTGACATATATCATCTGTGTTGTGTAAATTTAGATTTTAATGTTACTTTGTGTTTCACATTTAAAAGGGCATTTTGCTTTAACGTCATGATTCACGACTTTAATACAAAAATCGGTAATAATCAAATAACATTTCGTTATTATATTGTTTATTTATGGGTGTAATACCAAATGGAGTAAGAAAAAGAAAAGTCAATAATCAAATAATACAATCACTTCACTAACAGAATATAATGAGTTTTTTTAAAGGCTTAAATGAAAACCTTTTTGGCGGTCCATAGCATAAAACCGCCTAGTGTTTATATTTTAAACCAAAGTTTGCTTAAAACTTACAAATGAACCGCCTAAACAAAAATATTTCCAACCTACAAATTCAAGTTTCCTAGGCATTTTTGGTGGTTCCTTATAAAATAAACCGCCTAAAACAATAGTTTTTCTTTATTTTATTTTTTCGTATTACTTGATTCGGTAGCCTTACAGAAAAATATTTTAAACTAACAAACTAATTTCAATTCCTTAATTTTTAGCCTACGTACTCCATATAAAAGTTATTAAAATAATATATAAAAGTCACTAAAAGTAGGATGTCGGTTTCCGGGGTAGCCTTTACGTTTTCAATTAATTAACTTGAACATTAAGAGAGAGGTGCTTGATTCCAATAATTTTGAAGTCGCATGTATTATTCTTACATCTTTCCCAACATTCTCTTCGCATCTTTTTTAGGTTAGTTGTTTGCGTAGGGATAAAAGTGATGATTAACCAAACCTTGAGACTTTGTCCCACCAGTAAACAAAACATATCCAATTCAAATGATACTGTGTTCGACCCTTCCCCACTACAGTCTTAATTCATACTTTTCCTTTTATTTATTTTTTAATTTGATTCTTTTATTGTTTGAAGCCTTTTGTTTTCTCGCACATGAAGCTATGGAGCTTCTTAGCCGAGTCCAACGGGCCACGTATAGTAATGTTATGACTCCAAGGTATATCAATGCAGTTTAAAAAAAAATGGGTTTTGCAATTCAAAAGGAGCTTGCGACGCAGCTTGTTGCTCGTTTGCCTTCTATCTTGATGTAAACATTTTTATTATGAAACTAAAAACATTATTTAACTAAATACAATACTTTGGGCGACGAGTTTTTCCCCGAACAAGATATGGTGGACTTCGATTATCCAATGTTGTTTGCAATTACGGACGTATGAGTCACCTTTTGCCTCTTGATTACAACCAGTCACTAGGCTTTTTTTCATTGATCGTTCAAACAAAATAATTAAATACTTTTCAAATGCTCAATTTAGTATTTTTAAATTACTATACCATTCTTGAAATCTTAAACTAGATAAATTTAGTTTTATTTGTTTTTTATAGTTCTTTAATTATTTAATATTTTAATTATCGATTTTCTTCATAATTTATAGATTTTACGACAATTCTAATACTCAAACCAAAACAAGTATCATAGTTGACTTTAAGAAGCAACGAGTTAATATAAGTTTTGCACATGTAAATGATGATGCTAAGTTGTTTTTGAAAATTGATATTAAAAAATTATATTGATTATATGTTGATGATTTTGAATTTAAGACCTATTATGACATAATAAAGTCCATCATGGTCCGTTAAGAATACGACCAGTGCCATGACCGTCACCTACCTCCCATCATCACCGTCACTTACAACTATTTTAATTTTATTTTTTCTTCTTTTTTTCTGCCTACAAAACAATGCAAAGTAATTATTCATTTCATTACCATGTGGTTACCAAATATCATATTGAATGATAATAACCCATTTCATTCATTTGTCTATTCCATTACCACGTTCATTCAATTCATTTGTTCATTCCATTAGCTTATACAATATTAGATGATAAAGTCCATTATGATCCTTAATTTCCTATTCCGATTTTGCATTATTTACTCAACCTAGTCTCACGTTTCATATCTAAATTACAATTTTCATTTGTTTTTTGTTTTTTGTTTTTATTTAAGTGTGTCATGCTATATGTTGCTAGTAAACCATCTAAAATCATCATCATTAGTTAGTTTCTTAACATAAGGACATTATTTGGTATTTTATATAAATATATTTTCTATGTTTTTGATTAAAATTAAGGTTTGTTATATGCATACTCTCAAAAATCAAATTACATTGTGTTTGATTAAAAAATTATATTCCCCTTGTGAAAAATTTTTCCCCAAAATAATTAAATTTCCCTCTTAATCTCTCCCTCCTTGTTCGACCTAAATCGCCTTCTCTCTTCAATTCGCCACCACGGTTCCGAGCATTGCACATCTCGGGCAGCCTTGTGACATGCTGATTCATCGCAGCTATTTATAGTCGTGCGAGCTACAACCGTCGACCTCACGTTTCGATCGACATCTCCTGTAAGTGAGGCAAATTGAAAAGTTTAAATATGCATCGATGAAATGCTTATGAATTTTTACTAGATAAGTTAATTTCGGGTAATTTGTTTTTTATGAAACTTGTGGTATGTAAATTTAACAGATATTAATCATGTAATGGTCTTAAATCTGTGATTAATTTTGTACAAAAAGGATGTCAAAACACTCAAAAAGGTTAAACCAAATATGTTGTTTATGTGGATTGCAATCAAATTTAATGTTTTGCTGTTATGCTCTAATCGTTGAGACTATTAATTTATTTATTCTAATTACTAGAATAAATAAAAAGGGTTTGTAGCTGGGCAAGCAATAAAAAGGGCTGAAACGAAGAAGGTGGAGAAACATGCTAAAGCCTGCGAAGAGAACCAACATGTTTTTGTCCCTCTGGCTTTTGATACATTTGGCTCCTTGGCACCGGAAGCTATCCGTTTTCTAACCAGGGTCCAACAGGTTGTGCATAGCAATGTGTCGACTCCAAAGGGGCAGGGGTATGTCTTTAGCAGGTTAGGGTTTGCAATTCAGAAAGGGGTGGCGGCGCAGCTTGTTGCCCGCCTACCTGCTATATTGATGTAATATCTATGTTTCATCAGTAGAAATAAATAAAATTTTATTTTTATCTGGTTAAAAAAAAAAAAAAAAAAAAAAAAAAAATTACTAGAAATTGAAAATAATACAGTCTGGTTAGTATATTCCGATACGAACCAAATCGTTAATCCAATGGTCTAAGAAAATAATAAAGAATCTAGACTATAAATCATAGTTTTTTGAAAACACTTTGATTGTTCAAATCATATTTTTCATTCATAATCATTGAGAATATGAACTTAGGCTTTATATAGCCTTTACAAATAAACCTACACAACTAAAAATAAGGAAACTACCCCATTAATTACTTGAACAACTTAAAATAAAAGAAAACAAATACATGAAAGATGATGCAGGAAAAATGGGAATGTGGGATTAGTGTTGCATGATTAACATGGGTTTAGGCACACAACATATTCTTGTGAGATTATTAGTTAAAGCAAGTTTGTTTCAAATTGTTGAAACTAAAGTAATCAAGTAATGGCTTGCCGCTATGTTTTTTTTACATTAATCTTGCTTATGTAGAGAGATTTATGTGACTAGAAGAAAAGGTTAGCATATTACTTTAGAACTGAGGAAGTTAGACTTGCTGATAAATAATAGGTTAAGACCATGGCATTTTATGTCAAGAAGACCACCTTTTGTTATTTTAGTATAACTGGATCTTTTATTTCCAACATTTGTTTGGTAGAAGAACCTTCAAGTGATGTGTTTTTCAGAATGTGACACCACACTTTCAGATGAAAGTGAGCTTGTGTCATGGGCTGAAGAAAATGACAGCTATAGAAACACACAACAACATTTTAGAACTGCAGTCTATAAAATGTCAAGCTCATGGATACTTGAATATTCACTTTTTTAGTAATGCACTTCTAGTTTTCTACCAATCAGTTTTGTGAAGCATTCTCCATGTTTTATGTTCTATGCTTCTGCAGGTGTTGTAGGGGCTTGAGTCAGTCACATGCTCACAAATTTCTTGAAGGTATGGTCCATATGGATGAATGGATTGATTGACACTTATAAATGACAAGCTCATACATCAATGAAGCGGTATGAATATTTTTACATTATGCTACAATATGTTTATATTACAATAGTATACTTTTTTGATTTTTTTTTTCAAAAGAAAATATTTAGCCATTGTTTCTGGCTCACCCTTAACCCCCCTATTTATTATTAGTTGTCTACTAACAATCAACACTAAAAAATCTAACTTTTATTGTTACAGTTGTTGCGAACCATGATGCATAATACTAAATCTTACAAATATCAATTTGTGACACATAGAAACACACAACAACAAGCTCGAACTAGATAAGATTTTGATAAACTGCATATCCCTTTTGAGGTACATATTTCTACCACTATTAACTTATTCGATGATACGTTTGATCATGATGCACACTGTGTTCATTACACGTTTCAAATTGTCTAGTTGGAGGCTCTTTTGCTAAGTCTTCCTTGTCTTCAGTCTTGAGGAATATTAGCACACAGGTAATTACATGCATGAATCATTATTATTTTATTTTTATTTTTTTATGGTTATGCATTTATGTACTATCATTTGTTTCATGTATATTTTTTAGTAACTAGGTGTTGCTTCTTTGGTACTCCATAACAACTCTTCATCAAATAATGAAATATCATCTTCAAGAATTAAAAATGATAATGATAACTGCTTTTAACTTGTTACGTTTTTAACTGTTTTGCAATACTAAATGGATGTGCTTATGTTGTAATCTATGATTAGCCAAAACTTTTCATTTTGCTGGGTAAGAAAGATGCTTGGACAATTGATCTTTAAATTTTTATTGACTTTGTAGTTAAGATAATATGCTTGTGTTTTGTCTAAATGTTAGATGTTGGGTCCAATTATAAACGGATGTTAGGTGTTGGGTCCAATCATAAATGGCTGCATATTATATGTTGGTTGGTTTTTTTTTATGTCTAATTGTTAGGTGGTTGGGATTTTCTTATACATGTTTTTTGTTTGAATCAAGAACAATTACTTTCAAAAATAAAAGAACTTTTAGATTTTTTTACTAATGCTTTTTTTATATGATTGATGATGACATGATAGATATCATGAGAAACTTTGGAGCTAAGTTTTATGAGAGTGATATTCTCGTCTAAAAGAATGTTTAAACTGATCATGTAAAAAACTGAAATGGGATTCTGTTAATTAATACATTGTTCCTAGCATTTGGGATATGTTTCGGATTGAACTTGAAGTTATAATATTATGATTTCTACATTTACATTTTCATCAAATTTTTATTTTATATTTTATATTGTAAATATTGTGATTTATGTGGTAAAATTATGTGCCACTAAAAATCTACATATATTTAAATGAAAATAGTTTTTACTAACACAAAATTTGTGTTATATAAGCTCTTTCTAAATTGTGGCAAAAAAAAGTGTCACTAAAATTATTATGCATATGTAACTAGGATTAATTTTTAAAGGCACAAAAATTTTGTCACAAAAGCATTTTATTATACGACGGCAAAAAGGAAAGTGCCACTAAAGGTCCAAAAGGTTTGTGCGACACATCAAAAAAGTGACACTAAAAGGCTTTAGTGTCACCACTTCTAGTGACACTTATTTTGTGTGCCGCACATTCTTACAGGGGTGTTTAGTGGCACTTTTTTGTTTTTCAGTAGCATTTATTGTATGCCACTATATGGTATTTTTTTTGTAGTGTAGTCTTGCTTAAATTGTGATTGATTCTTTAAACAATTTGTGTTTGGGATTATTAATTAATGCATTATTTGTTTGGTTGTGTTCATCAACATTTAGGGTTTAAGCTCTTGTGTCATTGATTAGTTATCATCAAATATTGTTTCTTAATTGGTTTTAACAAACATAAGTTGGTGATTAGGTAAACCGAGTTTCATTGTGTCATCAATTCGGTTAGGGTATCGTTTGACATCACAATCCAACTACTAGGTTTAGTAATTACTGCGTAATCAATATAATCAAATCTTGGATTAAGTTAAATGTCATATTAACCGAACCTAGAATGAATGCTTTTATTAATATTATTTACAAATCGTCTTGTTAGTTTTAATCTTTTTCTAAAAACCGTTTGACATCGTCTGTCCACCTTAGTTTAATAATTAATTTAGTAGTATTAAATTAGCACTTTCCTTGAGTTTCTGTGGAGATGACCTTACTTACCCGTACTAGTTATAGGTATTTAAGTTTTTAATTAAATGTTTTTTTGAGTAGACTACGACAACCTACGTCAAAATGGCGCCGTTGCCGAGGACTCAACGCGCAAAGTGCTAGTTTAGTTTAGTAATTTAGTTTTAAGTTTTTATACTTATTCGTTTGATTTTACGCGAGGTATTTGTGTGTCACATGTGTGTAGGTAACTCAAGATGACGTGGAGTTGGGTGTATGACCCACATGAAGGATAGAAGGTCGTGGAGGATGATGATCCGAACTATCCACATTCATATAATGAACCATCTTCACCAAACCCTCAGAGCTATTAAGAGTCATATAGTTATAGACAAGAGAACTTCAACCAGCAGGGTCGCAATAGGCAGTATTAAAATTATTCACCGCCTCCACCTAATTATCAAGAATATTATGAGTCAGATGAGTATGATAGTGATGGGCCCGATACACCAACGTTTGTAAGTTATTAAGAAGAGGAGTATGACTACTATTCTGATGAGTACCTTCATCCAACATACGAAGAAATTCCTCAATATAATAATCAAGATTCTGAGGTGTTGGCACTACTTAAGGACCTCAGTCTGAGGATGGAAGTTCATGAAAAGGTTAATGTTGCTCAAGATGAATTGATGAGCCAACTCATTGATGATTTGGTCCAAATTAAACGAGATCGTGAAATGGTGGTCGGTGATAAAAAAGATGAACTGGAAGTAGAGGCTATTGTCTTTCGAAGAATGAATTTGAGGAGGTGGTTGTGGAGAATAATACCACGCCAATTCCTCTAGTTACCAAAGAGCCAATGAATGCCTCGGTTGTGGTTACTGATGACGATGTTGAATGTGTGGACCCAGTTAAAGACAAAGTAACTTTCAAGATATCAGACACTGAAATAGTCCCAAGTTATTCTGATTATCCCCAGTTGCATATTCCTCAAATAGATAAAGTTGGGTATGTTGGTTTGAACTCGAAGAAAAGGAAGGTAGAGGTGAAGGATAGTAGGCACGATGTTAATAAATGGGCCAATATTGGTTCTACACACGTTTCAACTACAAAGAAGAAGGTGTGGACACAACACCTTAAATATCGAGCTTACATGGGAAACTCGGTCGGAAAATGCTCGGTTCGGCCCCGATCAATATTTAATGTTTCGAAGATAAGAAAGAGTGTGTGGGCTCGACGTGTTCGCTACCGAGCATATGTTGGAAATTTTGAAGGTAAATATGCATTCACACCGGCCCGTTTTGGTTTATCGTACATACTAATCATGAAGGAGGAAGAAAAGAATTGGGATCCTAACTACCGAGCGTATGTGGGAAATTCGGTAGGTAAATGTTCCATTCGATGACCATAACGAAGAAATCAAGTAACGGTTCGGCTGAAGACCTTAACAAAAAACTTAGCGCTAAACGGGAGGCAACCCGGCCTTGTATTCAGGTATGTGTATATTTTTGTTGTAGTTGAACTTTGTGAGTGTAGTTCACTATAAACCCTCACGAGACCATACTCGTCCACCCGGGCTAACGGGGGGTTTAAATGGCTTGTTGCATACGCTAAATGCAATCGTGATTCCTACGAAAGTGAGTTAGGTCTTTTAACATTTTTACTCGTTTAACAAATTTTGTTATGAATTTATTAAGCTCGGTTGGTAATTTAAAATTAATGGTTTTGCAAACGGTTTAAAAAACCTATATTTTTAACATTTGTGAGAAGCTTGCTTCTACATGTATGAGAGTTTGCAGATTTTGTTTTGAGAGTTGAGGAGTAAGTTCACTGAGAGATTACCGAGGGCACGAGAGTTGCACATGAGAGTTTTATTTTCTATCAGGTGATTTCATTTTCATAACCTTCTTTGTTTTATTAGTTTTTGTGTTAAAAGTGTAATTGTATTTTTATATACTTGGTAATAACCATCACATTAAACCCGATTTTAAAATTATCAAAGTAAATTTTAATCCCGTCCCTATTTTAGTTGTCATAGTTTTAAACATTGAGGACAATGTTTGCCTCAAGTGTGGGGATGGAGGAGAAATTGAAAGAGAGAGTGTAAAGGGAGCAGTGGATAAGGCATTTGAGGAGGAGATGTTGGAGGTCGTCATGGCCAGAGAGAAGAAGAACAGGGAATGTCGGCTAAAAAGAACAAGGGGATTTTTGGATCGCTAGTTAGGCTGATACCATGATAGAATTGGAAGTGATCATATTATTCACATATTGTTACAGTATAAATACAGTAAAGAGCTCCATCAATCATGGAGAGAAATAATCAAAATACATAAAATAAGGAGAGAAATAAGCAACTAACAAAACAATATTGACTATTGGCTAATTTTGAATATGATTATCCTAATTTTGAATATGATTGTCTATTAGAAGCCCTACACCTTAGTTCGTACTTCATAAGCACATGCTCTAATGTTATATGTCTACAAGTCTTACTGCATCTTCACTGAATCTGTATCCAGAAGTTCGCTAAATAGGAACATTTGCTCACCCCAACTATTTCGGGTTTAGAAGACATTAAAAAGGCTTTATCTTTATTTTGTCTTTACAATGACACATTCCAAGATGTGAAATGTGAGAAAAAGAATGGCATAATAGGGGTTTTGAATTAAACAAGTTGTGCATATAGAAATATTTTTCACAGTAAAAGTTGATATTAATAATATATTATCTAGATCAGAAACAGCTCTTTTGTCAAACACCGATCAATGAATCTACATGATCTCTCAAATTTTATCTAATAAAATCCGGGTGTTATGGCACAATATTTCATTTAAAAGCTCGTCAATCATCTTAGAGAAAACGACCAACTTTGAACAATTTTTATATTTTATAATACCAAAAGGGTGCATAATGACTATAATATAACCTTAAAATTTGTCATTTACTTTAAGCGAATTTTTATGTCCTTGTTATATCTAACCTTAATATTTTATTTGTTGTTTCTCACATTAATCACCGGTGACTTCTCGAGCATTTCATACAATTCAATTACGCATGACAACCCACTTTTTGTCCATCTGTGTATTTTCAAAAAACAATTTTGTACTTTTAGTTTAAACCCCCTTAAAAGTTAATTATTGTCCCCTCAAGTATAATTATATATTCGTTTTATACTCAATACTTATCTATTTGTTTAGTTGGCATGCTCACAATTTTTTTTCTCTTTTATCGTATCGCTTTTATAATTTAATGCTATACAATTACCACATTCTTATATTTATCTACGTTTTAGTATACATTTCACTCGAAACGAGTTGCATGTAAGAATATACAAGTCATCGAAACATAAAAGTACAAATCTTCAAAACTGATTTAAGGTTTCAATTCCTTCTCACTTCCTCCTACTACTTTTAAAATCTAACAATTATGAAATTCAAATTTGTACATGCTTATATTATCAGTGTTATTATTTTTATTGTTTAACAACTTTTGTTTTGTCGTTTTATTTATATTAAAGTTGGAGGGTTGAATTCAAATAAGAAGTTTGATTTTTCTAAGAATACTAGGAAGGAGGACATTTTGGTCAATTACTTTAATCTTAAAAAACCCATTTAATTTTATCTAATATCAAAACCACACTTACATCGTCACTTATCTCCTACAACCACCACCATTCCACCGCCCATCGTCTCGCCGGAAAAGTTGCCGGGAAATTTCGCCGGAAAAGTCGTCGGTTATTTTTGCTGGAAAATTTGTCGGGAACTTTTTGGCCAGAAAAGTCGCCAAGAATTTTCATTGGAAGTTTCTCCGGAAAATACTTGTCGGAAAAGGTCGTCGAAAAAAGCGCAATGAAAACACAATCTTATAACCCAATTTGATAAAATACAACTTTGTAAAACACAATTATTGGTAAAGGCCAATCTTTTTTTTAATTTCTGTATAGCAATATATTACTCGTATAAAAGATAAAAAACACTTGTTAGTTTGGTGATTTTGTTTTTTTAAATGTCGTATAAAAAGTTATTGACGTTTCAAAATGATGAAAGAATTGATATATGTTTTGCATATGAGAAGAGAAGTCAACAAATGTGTTGTCTCTATTATGCCCTTCCTCATAGGCGACACTTGATTTAACATATAAATTAATCTGAGTCATCCATGTCCATAATCAATTGAATAGATGATCTCTTATTAGTTTGTTTAATATATACTTCCGAACATTATCAGCACGTATTTGTAACGTTGTGTCTTCTATACAGAGTTTCGAATGCTATCAAGTATCAACGACGCACAAATGTCTCGTTTTTCTATATAAAATTACATACGTTATCAACGCCCCCCCCCCCCCCCCCCCCAAATGTGCGGGCTAGCTGCACAGTTTTGACGTTAATTATTTTCATTGTCTTATGCCCCACCCCGCTTCAACTCACGGGTTCGTGGCAATATTTTGACGTTAGTCTTTTTAATGATTTTATGCCCCGCAAGAACGCTGTGGTCCTACTACTACTAGTTTCGTGATATTTATGGGTTGTCATCTACCTTTATCGATTTATTCTGATTTATTAATATTGGAAGCCAAATCTTCCCCTGCAACATCACCTCTCTTCCCTGGACCACTATCACCGCCTCTCTCTTCTCTTTATACAGAAAAGAAAAAAAAAACATAATCCTGTAAGTTCACACCCCCTAGATTGACACACCCTTTGGTTTTTGGATACATACGTGTAGATGGAGACAATTTTAAGATAACTTATGCCGTTCTTTTAATTTCCCAAAGCTTATGGATGTTTTTGTTGGCTAGCGTCGTGGAGGGCGGTCGGAACATCAACGTGTTCATTGAGGATTAAAATCAGTGAAGTGTAACGCATGTTAGAGGGACAGAACATTACATGTATGTATTTTTCCTGTACATGTTTTTATAACTAATATTTTGATTTGTATAGTGTATATAAATTTATAATCAATATTGATTTACGGTAAATAAAAATAGTATGTGTGCAAACATACCTCAAGATCTCATTTGATTATAGTTTCAAGATATCATATGCTGAACTCGATGATAACATCACAAGGTAACACTGGTTAGCCTAGAGAATGTCTACTACCAAACGTTGACGTAAGAATAAGTATATGCCCGTTGTGACTATGTGAAAGTAAAGTATAATTAATGATGTAGTAATGATCTTACCAAGACTAATGTCTAGAACAAAGGAAAAAAAGCGCTCCTTCCCCTTTCTAATGATAAGGAAAAAAATTCCTTTTTTCTGAAAGGGCTGCCTTAACCAAATAACCCTTCGGGATTATTCTGCGGCAAACGAGGCGCCCCGAAAGGTTTAGGCTTTTCCTGCCCTTCCTTCCCTTGCCTGAAAAGGTTTTTTTTAGGTAACAATCATAGCGGGTAACAAACCACCTTTCGAAACCTAGAAAAGCTTCAAAGACTACTTCTATAGAGACACCGGTGGTGGATCAAATCAGAGTTTGACCCTTGGAAAGGTGGCTCTGGGAGGGGGGAGGAAATTACCGTGCATATAAACCCAGTTATGGAAAAAAGGAAAAAGAAAAGAAAATAAATAGAATTAATTAAAGTACTACCTTCTACACGTGCCTGAGACAGTGGCCAAAATGTGGATTTAAAGTGGATTTAAACCCACTTTTTAGTATAAACCTGATAGATTGTGAGATAAAACTCAAAATGACCTATATAATACTCAAAATCACTAGATTGATCTTACATCGAGTAGCAATAGTGTCTAGAACCACTGAAACCGGTATATGCTCCATAATTAGCGATCTAGTAGCTTTAGAGATTCTAACGGGTTAATCGTCCGTTAGCGTCAATCCTGAAGTTCCGTTTGTGGTGTAAACAAGATTTATTGCTTAACCCATGAGAAGTAACTGAGCCACCGTCAATAAATCTCTAAACTTATAGGTGTTAACTATAGTTTTTCGCGTGACGGGGACCTAGCCAACTCTATCGGCCGGGTGACCACGGAGGAATCTCGATCGAGATTCACAGAGGAATTGTATTGTCACACCCCCAACCTAAGACAGAAATGTCGGGACACGAACTGTTATTCATAACTCACAAGACACTATCATACAATATTTATTATGACAATATCTAAATTACTTTATTAATTTCATTTAAAGTACACAAGTCTCAATCAATTACAAATCAAACAAAGCATTAAAGTAATAGCAACTTGTCTTTTTTATTAAATAACCTAAGATCCTTTCTAAATTATCTTCGACCTTCACTTCAAACCAAAGAATAACCCAGGGCCGGCTCTGAGAAAGCAAAAAAACTTTTGGGCAGAAAGCGAAATTTTTTTTGGGTATTTTGTTATGTTTAAACAGTTTAATTTTATATGGGTTTACTTGGTTATAATTTGGGTTGTGTAAAAAACTTTTGTATAAAAAAGAATTAAATACGTCACAAGTGACCTCTTGGTTGTGAGTAATAGTCATTTGCCACTAGACCAAACTAGTGGTTATGTTATTGTCTTTAAACACTAAATATACATCTTGTTTTTAATAAAAATACATATGATTTTTTTCAAAAAAAAATAAAAATTCGGGCATAGCGGGGTGTCAGGCCTGTGGCCATCGACCACCCTGCCACCCCCAAGGGCCGGCCTTGGAATAACATGCAATATGCATACAAAATAGATATATTTTGTCAACAACACATGTTGAGTAAATAATCACTAGATTTTGATAATGAATATTATATATATATATATATATATATATATATATATATATATATATATAACTATGCAAATCAATATCATAAGTATTAGCAATTAAATATTAAATAAATAATGAGCAAATAATTGGTGTCGGTTGATCAATGCCTAGCGAATCGGGCTTTGGCTACTAAGACGAAATAAATACAAATAAGGTGTTGGTTGGCCATGATTAATCGAACACAATCGATGGCTGCTAAAATGGCGTATGACATACTATAATGTGATTATGATGGATCTCTTCGAATGTGATAAATAAGCAAATAGCATGTAGGCATTCAATTGATCAACTACAAAATATTTAAAATTTGCAATTAAGATAATAATATGTTTAATGTAATATGGTACACATAAAGTCCCAAAACGGTTTTGAAATCAGTAAACTAAGAGAGTGATTACTCACCTTAAAGATTGGTGAGCTAAACAATAAAATCAGAATGATAAATGAGTTCCGAGTCTTTAATATGCTGACTGATATGACACGAACTGGCCTGGAACTTTGAGACAATAAAATAGAACTGAAAAAGAGAACATATCTGTTAGAGTCAGATCAAACGGATGTATAAAACTCAATATATGAAATATTTAATGTTTAAGCGAACTGGTACTGTTCATAATCTGACTTCATATCGGGAGTCAGGTTCTGACAAGTACACTCAAAATATCAAAACAAACATAAAAGTCTTCTGGCCCGAAGCTAATTCTGATAAGAAGATATAGTAATTGAAAAACCATTAAAATTGACTTTTATGCCTTAAACAGGTCAAAAAGCAATTGACCGACTAAACCCCATCAATCTATAAAATTGACTGAGGGCTTTTGTTAGTTGGTTGAAGAAAAACGTTTTTCATGTATCATCCCGTTTCGTGGATAAAAATAAAATATTTGAAATTGATATTTCAGATAATTTTAGACGAGTAAAGTCGTGAATGAAACAACCTCAATATGAGTTGTTCCAAAAGAATGTTCTGTTCTAAGTTCTAACTAATATTGTTGACATAATATGTCTAATAATAATAATATTCAAAAGTGCTCGTGTGATTTTGTGTTTGTTTCTAAATAACAATGATAACAAAATATTGTTTTTGTTAAAAGTTTTATTTTTGAAAGTTCATGTAGTAGGATTTAAAAATAATAATAATATTAAGAATATAGTAAATGAGTGGATAATAAAATGAGTGGTAGCCTTATCAAACAAGTAAACTTACTAGTGGTATATTCTATTAAAGATAAAATATTATACCCACTATATTAAGCAATCGAAGATTTTATCTATTTTATATTTGAAAACTTCTCGGTGAAGATTCCTTAGTGGCCAAGAAAACTTTGTGTATATAAACTCATCATACAAGAGTTTTAAAATAAAACATAACAACGGTAAACAATAAGCAAGTCGATTAATGAGTAGATGCATGTGAGTCTAAGAAACCAAGAAAGAGAAAACAGGAGCTATGGCATAATTTGGAAAATAATTCTACCATAATAATTAGCGATTTGTCGTCTACACTTGAGTTACCTACATCAATAGGTAAGTACACAAAAACCATAATCATGTTATTTTATAGCGTGTTATACGTGCTTATTTAGTACTCAAATATATGATTATTTGGAAAATGTTTTATGAGATTATAGTTCCAAGTATATGAATTAGTGGCTTAAAAAGGGGCTATAGTTGGAAATAAATATGGTAGTAAGCCCCTAATAAATATATATGGGTTACGAGTCCTGAGAGTTTTAGTAATTAAAACTATAAAATTTTGGTATTATTATGTATAAAAAGATTTCGGGAGTTGAAATCTCAAGGAGTTCGGGTATTGAACTCCAAATAAAAGGTGGAGTTAATAACCCTCATGGGTTAAAAATGAGCTCATAAGGAATTCGGGTGTTGAATTCCCAAAGAATAACGAGGAGTAAAAATAAGGATTTCGGGTGTTGAAATCCCAAGGAATTTGGGTGTTAAATTCCATATGAAAATAAAACATATTTTTATATAATGGTGTACTTACTTGGCGAAAGCTAATAAAAATATGTTTTTAAAATATTTTCAGGAAAAGCATCCCTAGATGGTTGAAGCTTCATGGATATGACTGGACTGACAAGAGAACCACACTCTCGTGTTTAATAGTTTGTATAATAAAGTTTGTTGTTAAACATATATATTTTCTTGTATAATATATATTTTCATAAAATAACACATCACCACGAGTGACATATTTTGGATGTAATCTGGGACCTACTCTGATATGTATTTTGAAAAAAGTATTAAAAAAAAAGTTGGGTGTTTCATTTCATGAAGACAACTTACCCAGAAAGATTATGGAACAATAAGAAATCACGAGTCAAAGGGTCTTGAAGCACCAAAGTCAAACCAAAAAATAAAGAACTTGAAGAAATCGCCAATGGGGAAGATGGAATTCGAGATTTCGGATATTCGGTTTAATTGTATATAGTTTATTTCGTTAACTTAGTTGTTTTACTTGTTTAGATTAGGAACTGTGATACTTCATACGTGTTTATTGTGTTTCAAGTCACAAGTACTTAACACACTTAATTTGGACCTGTACGAGCACGGGATGAAGACCTGGGATGTCCAGCACGCGAATTGAGAAGGAAAATTGAGTTGTTGAGTGAAGCCACCCATCGCGCTACGTGATAGGTGTGGAAGGCAGGGCATCATGCTACGCGATGCCCTTTAATATTTTTAGTGGCGTTAACTTTTGTTCCATTGCGCTACGCGCTAGGCCAGGGAATGAGACCATCACGCTACGCGATGGCGCCAAAGTCGAGAAAGTTAGGGTTTAGAGTTATATTATGTTTTGACGACCCTAGACGTCCTCATTCAATTTCCATACAGTTTTCAGAGCAGCAAGGAGAAGAACCATTGATTCCAATAATCTCAAGGCCCTATACATGATTCAATCCATTATAATCGAAGACCGAGAGATGCCGAAACGCGGCTAGACCCTTCGAATCATACCCATGATGTAGAGTATTGTATTTTACAGTTTTTCTCATGTGTTAAGAACGAATGATTTGTAATTATCTTTGATTAATCTATAAGTATTGATGTTTGGTATTACTGTGCACTTAGTCGGTTTAGGTTTATTTTGATCAGAACGATTAGTTTGCCAGTTGCTATGATAATTGCTTATAGGATTGTTTTGACTAGTTTGAATATGATGAAGCATACGATTGCCCTTAGTTGAGTCACACTGGCAGGGACTGTTTGATAACCAGTGCCGTGTGTTAACGATTGTTGATGCCTAAGGTTTATCTAGTTAGCCAATCTGAGTTGATCATTGATAATTAATATGTTATGTGAACATGAGATGACTGTTTATTTACTTACTTGAACCCTGGGTGTGATTTGTGTTTAGTAATTGCTTGAAAGTTGTTTACTTGTTTGATTAATATTAAACCCAATCTTTTGCTAGTGTGATCAGCACTGTTAATTGAATTACTTCATAATGTTAGGAATCAGTTTCACTGCACACTGACCACATACTCCTCGTGGTTCGACACCCTACTTACCCTAGCTTGCTTAGGTGATTAGGAACATTGACTAGATAGCGACAATCTATCATCAATTTCTAGATATGGTGGCTGAGTTGTAGATGTAATTAGGGTTTCTTGATTGGTTGGTAATAATATTAAGAGTCAAAATTTATTTATTTAGTAAACGGGCTCGAATAAGAAATGATATAATCAATTAATGACAAAATCACGTCTAATAACATAAAGATTTGGGCTTTGACAACAAGAAAACGAGTTGGGACATGTTTTAGCATTATATGACATATCTTGGGGCTTACACGTCATTAATTAGGTCAAAATAGGCTCGCTTTATCATAAAAAACGAATAAGCCAGTCAAACAAAAACACAAATTGATACAGGTAGTAGCCCACGTCACATGGCCTACATTGGGGCTCTCTCAACGCATGACGCGGCATGGTGAGGGGGGGTTTCCCAACTTTGATTTTTGGCAAAATTAGTCCTCGTACTTTCATAAACGCGATTTTTAGTCGTTTTAAACGATTTCAAGAGTTTCTAAGCATTGTTTAACGAGTTTGAAAATTATGAGAATATAAAATAACTTAAACCAAGTTAAATAGTAATAAATACAAAATATAAATAATTCGAAAGATCCGAATTACATTCTGAGTCGGGTTAAACATAAACGAATTCAAATACGAAAAATCCGAGATGTTACATGTATTATGTGAGAATACAATCCTAAAGTGAGGATTCAACTTCGGATAAAGCTTTACCCTAGTTTTAGGTTCTGCAAGCATAGCTAGCCCCATCCTTGTCTAGTACATGGTTTGAACTACGAGCTCTTTACTTTTATCCGAACATATTTAATTCACGTCTACCTTTTGATAATGCTCGACGCATGGATAAAAGGAGAATCTGTGTAAAGTAAAAGTCGTTTTTCTATAAATATAGGGAATCTCTTTTCATATCATGAATGGATTCTAGGCGACTTAGTGGATTCTGAGCGGGAATATACACCATTATGAAAGTTTAAGATTTGCTCCCTTTTTTTTAAAGGATTATAGTTTGGCCTACCCAATAAACGGTTATAGTAACTTAGCATATGGTCCCCTCGCAAATGATCCAACCGGTTTGGACATGGTAATCAAATTGTACCACTTTCACATCCTTTGTTCAATCTAAATTGCATTTCTCATACTCCCCGAATCAAACCACCTAATTAATCTAAACCGTCACCTCTCTATTCGTATTTACGTCGAGCCATGATCGAAATCACCACTAACAATGTTTGCCTAATTTGGATCGAATCAAAAGAAACAAGGGAACTCGATTTGAATTTGAAGTCTATGAAGATAAATCAAGATCAAGTAAAGAGATAAGGGATTTAGTTTAGTTAATTATTCTATTGTTTATGTTTAGTGTTGGTTTAGTTTGAGTTATATAGTTTGGTTTTTGTTTATTTATTTACTAGCTTTAGAATCCATGTATTACACATTATTGAAAAAATGATAAAAATAAATTTTATTTACGGGTTATATACATATCATATGTAATGCAAAATATATTACATACAATAATGGTAAACAAAATTATAAATTTACAATTCACAAATCTCTAAAAACCTATTTGTATATAACATTTGAAGTTATATCCTTGCACTTTCCATCTTTATCCAATACTAATAGAGTAGTAGTCTTAGGTCGTCAATGCTTTTTTTCTCTAGATAATGCAACCTACTGTTGTTCATATATGTTCATAGGTAAAAATTGGATATCTCAAAAACAAACACATCATGTGCTCATCCCGCCAAAACGGTGCAAAATACACCACACAATGTCTGATAGATCGACTTCTTATTTTGACCAGTCGGTCAAATTGGTCATAACTCATAAGGTCAATAAACACAAAAGGTTAACCCCAACTAAAACATTAACCTTTTTCAAAATAGCCGAGTTTACTTTGAAGAAGCGGTTGAGTTTTCGTCGCCAGTAAAGCAACCGAAGAACAAGTAACAATCGTTCCAGTCGGTCGCTAAGAGCCGTCGACTAAAGAACTAGAAACCAAATACGGTTAGAATGATTTACCCCCTAAAATAGCCGCAATTTAAAACTACCAGACAACTTTCTTATGCGAAATAATACATTAATTGGTAATGCATACATATACAAAGTATAAGGAACGAGAAAGCTAAATCCTAACAAGGCCAAGTATGAATTTAGTGTGACAAAACAGTGAAGTCAGATATGTCATTCTATCTAGAACATTAGTTATAACCATCAGATGAGTAAAAATGAAGTGTCGCGGAAGTTTATAATAAAAATAAGCAAAGATTAAATTACGATCCACTACATAAATTAGAGTAAATTAGTTAACTTGTACCTTAAGATCTATAGTGATTCAAATGGGTGTTAACAATGTTAATCCCTCTTGATCCAACCAGTCTGTCTAGCCAGGTAATGAAAATATTGCTGGTAGTTTTTGCACACTAATTTTAAGGAAAAGAGTCTTTAAAGTTTAAGCCCCAAAAATTGAGTTGTTTAGTCTCCCAAAAATCTAGTACCTCAAAACTTTCTATTGATTTGTCCTAATCCACAAGAACAGAAGTGTAATTTATTATAAAGACTTCAAATACAAGGAATGCATATATAAATGAGTTTTTCTTTCTTTTCTTTGGTCCCATAGTCCTATGAGACTTCTTGTTCTTCATCGTATTGTGTATGAACAACCCACTGCTTCAAAACATCCTTCAAAATTCTCTAATTCCATAAGAGTCGTTTTGTTGAGCTTGATTTTTTTTGTCACACTCAAAGAGACCTTGAGCATTCATGTTAAAAGACTAGCATATCTTGAATCTTTTCTTACTTGGCATTTTTTATTTACTACATAAGAAAGCCCTTGGTTCCAAGCATCTTCCGATACATCAACCTGTTGGTTCATTTTGAACCGATAAAAAAAATCAGCTCTAAAACAATAGGAATTATTTAAAAATTGCAAGTAGGGTTGGCACAGTAATTTAAAGAAAATAAACTTTAAACCCCGAAAATTTTTTTGAGTTCTTTAGTCTCCCAAAAATCTAGTAAAATGTACCTGTTTATGTTTATGTCTGATTCAAACACTTTGCTTCTTGCAGTTTAATCAAATAGAGAGTAAACACCATGGATTATGACCTTATTACCACACAAACCGTTACTCAACTATAGGGACCAAATCAACTAGATGGATATGCTATTTGGAACACCTCTCCCAGTCACACCTCTATCAGAATAAGGCTTCAGAAGTTGGTATGGAACCAACCCTGCACCACATCGGTTCTTTAAACTAGGATCATTGTTTCTTAAGTCTATGATGCTTTCCAGCTGGTTTAGCCTTCCTTGAAACTCCTCAAACGCTGCCTTTAAAGCTGGCACCGCCTTCCATGAAGGCTTGATGGTCCTACCAATATACTCCTCGTCTAGTGAATGACTTGATAAAACGTCTAAAATTTTCATGACTTTCCTTGCTTGGATTTTTGATGGGAAACATTTCAATAACACAGCTTCGGGCCGTTTTAGAAACAACTCCCATTCTTTGTCTGTAGGGTCCTCGTCAGGCATTTTGATTCTTGCAATCGTCGGCCTGTTCGGGAAGTAACCACCAAAGTCGTATTGACCAAAGTTGACCGCTGCATGGTGACCAAAAGCCACCCACATAATGGTTGAAACAATTCCAACTAAATCGTCTTGGGTTTTGAGTTGTGGCCACCATGGTTCGTGCTTCTTGTCTCCGTGACCAACTGTGCAAATTTCATTCCATCATGCTTGAAGCTCTTCATCAGATTCAACAAGATCTGGTTGTGGGTAGTAGTGATTGACATAAGAAGTAGCCCATCATTTGATGGCATCATAAACAAGTAGACCATCATTTGCAAACGGGTAATCCTCGATCGTTAATTTTATTCCAAGTGGCGCAGTCGGATCTTCAACCGCCATGCCCCTAAGGTGTAAACAATACCATACAATACTATTACTATCAACAGATTTTTAACTTCATTATGATTAATGCTTTCATGCATACAAAAGGGTGCCTGCTTAATAGGTCTGCTGGAAGTGCCTCATGGTCAAATCGCCATAGCTAATCATAAGCATCAGAACAAAGTTGCATACAATATTTTCCAAGAGCAAATGTTGACTCTATAATACCACCAGCATTAATAAGACGCAATCGAGCTAGAGAATTGATTTGCATAGTGTAACGGAAATGAGGGTGAAGTAGTCGGTTAATAGGATGCATTTGGCTAAGATGGCGGCTGGTGGCAATTATGTAAGGCTCTGTAACGCAGTGTGATCTTAGCTTACATAATACATAAACAAATAAAAAACAACAAAAATGACTAGCTTAGATAAATGCATAAACGTATAAAAAGGGGGAACTGACCAGTGGCTAACAAGTTGGTGATAACCCGAATCATGGGACAGGACTTGAGCCTTGGCAAGCTTCCAGAGCCAGGAACTAGTAGCGTCCCAACTGGGAGTATACACATGCTTCCACTGTTGTTTCCCTCCAGATGGTGGGCGAGTCAACTCAATGGCTAAAGGGCGTAATGTTCCAGCATGCGTAAGGAACATGATGGTTCTTGAACCATATAGAGTTATCCCTTTAAGCTCTCGTGTTTTGTTCACGTAAGGTAAAAGCAAATCATGGTAATCCAACATAAACAATTTCTTTTGGGCTAAAGCCTGCAAGTGCATAATGTCACTTCATAACCATGAGTCACCAAACTAAGAGACACAATTGCATTACCTCATCAAATGTCATAAAACCTTCAATCACTTTCTGTAAAATCTCCTTGGAGATTGCTGATTCGGGTAAATTTCAGGGTCCAATTTACTCATCAATGGCCATTCCTAGTTATATAATCAACAAATGTTATAAGTTTTTACACATTCAATTTATTTAGTCATGTATGCTATCAATAAGTACTCTAACACGAACGCACCGTAACCAACTGTATGCTACATGGATTGAGACCAGCAAGCATTTGTCTGCAAAATTCCTCATCCCATAACCAAGAGAACGTATCTCCTATAATTAGAGCCATCCGTTAATGCATAAAAATTCTTACACTAGTAAACCCTGAAGGATAAACACTTACTATCAATCGTTTCAGGGGTCTCAAACTGTAATACAGTTTTTGCAGCATCAGTAATTTCGCCTAAAGGTTTTGGTAAAGCACTGTTATGCGGGGGAACATTAACACTTTGATTATATACAAGTCTATGTGTGTAAATAATGAAAATCCCTTGTCTTCGTCTGAGTCTAATGTCGTTAAAACTCCGTGCAGTGCAGAGTACAAAGTCGTTGCTCCAAAATCTGTATTTTTTATCTCTGAAAAATCTTCATCACATGGTACATAGAGACTGGGTGCCTTTCTGGTCTCCGTCAGTGGATCTGTAATTCAACATATTTTGTTTAATTTCACTATTTCTTCCTGGCATTCAGTAGTCTCAAATTAATAATTTGAACAATTTCAGTTAATTCCTCAACCAAAGCATTTCAATCACCGATTAATACTACTGAAAATATTATATAATCTCAATATTGTACCTCTAGTGGACATTGGGCGACCAGTACGGCACCGCCTAGGGTAAGGATGGTCCTCGCCTCCGAGCACAGGCCGTGCTAAATCTAAGCTATGATTGGGATCTCCGAGATCGTTATAAACATCATATTCGTAAATTCGATCAGATGATTTACGCTTTCCTTCGCCATTGCCTTGAAGAGATTCCAGATCTTCCGCTCTTAACGACTTTAGTGCTTCTGGCGTTTGCGAAGGAAGGTAAGACTACACAAACAAATTAGAACTCCAGCGTTGGCGGCAATTAGTTTGAAACAACCGTTTTATTTTCTTTTTATTTCTTTCAGTTTTTACATACTAACCTTTGGTCCTTTAACTATTTCAAAAACAATTTAAATCCTTGAAAATAAAGAAAAACAAATCCTCAAGATGATAAAATATCATACAATAGTAATTTTAGTATTACTAATAATGATACGAATACTACCTATGTATTAAAATGGAAGCGATTACCTATGGATAGTAATTTTAATATTGTTTTATGTAATTTTTTTACTTTTAATTTTTTATAGTTTACCATTATAATTTATTTTGAGCATATATATATATATATACTTTTTCTCTTATAAGACAATATTATGTTGTTTTATTAGAATAACGAAAGGGGTAACGTCAACTTGTAATAGAAAAAAAACGTGGGTAGCGTTGATAAAATGTATGTTTGTGCTTCAACTAATTACTCAAAATTTTATAAACACTGTATCTTATAAGAGTTGTAATGATAAAATATAAAAACTTTAAGATACAAAAAAGAAATAAAATAATATTAAACTTAATATATGTTCATCGTTTCCTTTTTTTTTTAATGAAAAAATTCTCAAAATAGCATATTTTTAATCATGGTTTTTCAGAAACAGCCCAAGACCAAACCAAATACCAAATTAAAGCTAGCCCATGAGCTGAACCGTCGGATCCGACGGTTTATCAGGGCGCGCCACGCAGCATACTATTCCGTTGGATCCGATGGTTTACCGCTTTGTCTGACGAATTAATGAAATAACCGATGCAATAATAAACAGTCGGATCTGACAGTTCAATTCATGCGTCCATCGGATCCGACTGTTTAATTTGTCCGATCGAACCCTAAATTTTTCAATTCGCGGGTTTTTGATTTTGAGTTCTAGAGTTAAATTGAATACTATGGTTGTGTTCTCCTCTAAAAACTAAGGGATTTGCACTATTGATTTGCTTGATTTTATAAAGAAATAAGAAAGATAGAGATGGAGGTTGGTTATGAAAGTTTAGGGTTTGAGAGATATAAGATGAAAAATTATGTCGGATCTACTAAAATTCCATCAGATCCATTACGTTGACACGTGGCGCAATTTAGAGATCCAAAAATTTTGCCGAACGGTGTTGAAATTCCATCGGATCTGACGGAAAAAATAGACTATTTTAGGGATTTTTGTAAACCTAGACTATTTTTAGAAATTCTTGGTTAAAATAGACTAGTTTGGAAAATAACCCTTTTAATACATAGATAACAGGTTGACGCTTACCGCTTTTGTTATTCTATTATTACAACCTAATATTTAACAAATTCCAATTATAGCGTTGTGACATGCTTAATTTTATTGCCGTTTTGATAGAAAAAAAAAGAAAGAAACAAAGTTGTTCATAACTGGCTGATCAAGCATAATTGATACTTTTTTTGGTAGCATTCGTTTTATGGATTTCGTTGGAAATGAAGTTGAATTCGCATCGTAGTAGCTTTTTTATATCGTAAGTTATAGCAAGTGCCGGTGCCATAGTAGTACAGTGACGGACTGAACTAATGTCATCCCAACAATATTGGTATCGCACATTCACACGGATTCCGATCGAACAACCTTGGTATATCGGTACCATTTGTTATTGTAATTTCAATCGATATAAAACACTTCAAGTGTTTAATTTTTGGGTTTTATTTTCGATTGCTACACCGAGTGCTGGGAGTACCAATACCGTAATGAGATAAACCAATTCCGACCGAGAATTCCGACAGAATGCCTGAGAGCACTCAAGTTGTTATACGTAAACATTAGTATAAATAAGATTACCTTATCGGTGAAAAAGATTCTTTTTTCAGGAACATCATGTTTGGATTGAACCCAAGATTCACATGTAAAAGAAACACCGTTACTAAGAACAATGGTTTTGAAGAATATCTTCCATTTGTACTCATTGTCTACCAAGACAGCTCCTATTTCCCCAAAATCCTCAGGGACGTCAAAGTTGCATTTGAACTTAATACTGGAATAAAATCCGTTGTATCTTGCAGACGCCTTAACTGTCTTTCGATTTCCATTTGCTGTATAGAGTAAATTAAAAACATTTTTATATTTTTAATATGATAAAATGTTGTTAAATAAATTTAAAAAAATGGGTATACGCACAATCAAGGTCATTAGAAACAAGCTCCAATGAGAAAGACCGCGTTACAAGATCATAGAAAGCCATAACACCCTCCTCGTGTACTTCATGAATGGCGTTGCCAATAGTTGGTTGGATGATGATATCACACCCAATGGTACTGGTGCCCTTGGTATGAAAGGGCTTTGTCGTGGCTTTAATTTTACCCGCGGTTGAGATGGATCGAGCGTGTGTAGCATTGGACTTGTTGGTGGATGTGTGGTGGTGCAGGATGGGGGGCGAGTAGGCGGAGGAGGATGAATGATTGGGGGTGTGACCATGGATGAAGGGCTTGTGGAGTGGTAGTAGGTTGTGAAGAGAGTGAGATTGGTTGATTTGAGGCTTCAACATTATTTACTATTTTCTTGATTGTGTGATTTAAAATTTGGAACAAGAATATGTTTTTATAGGGGTGGAGGTGCGACAGGGGCGGATCGAAACGTTATGGAGAGAATGGCGAGGGAAAATTAGTGGATTAAAACGTTGGGAGTTGATGAATTCAATATTGAAAATTAAAATTTCAAAGTAACCCTTTCACTTTAAACAAAGTTATTATTTAGACATTTTAGTTTGATTTCAATTTAAACAACCCAAAAGTTAAAAACACTCCATAGTTGGTAGTAGAATAACAAGCAGTTAAATTTAGTAAAAAAGTATTCTTTTTTTTTTCAGGTTTACAAAATGTGATTGTTTTCTTATTTATGGTTTATTATGTGTTTGACTTAAACTATAAAATATGATCAAAAACTTAACATGCTATATATTAAGTACGAAATAGTTTTTCCCGACTTTGTTTTTAATCGGCTAATATATTGTCTAGTTCGAATCCGCAAATGACTATCGTGTTCGGGCGGTACAGTATTCAAGGCCCATTTTCGATATAATTCTGATATCGTTGCAACTTTGGTCAAACGAGCAATGAGGGTTCGTTTTTATACGACCCACTTTGTTAATTATTTTTGGGTTTTAACTGTTGTGTTAAATTTGTTGGGCCAAATATATACTGACCGGGCTAATATATTTGTTGGGTTGAATGTTTATTGATCGGCTAAAAATATAAATGGTAAACGAATATTTGTTTAAAAAATGCAACCCCCACCCCACCCTCATAGCAGGAGTGGGCTAAGTAGTGACCCAGCCTTGCACTACCTATCAATCAGTTTGGTCGCTTGAATCGTACCGTGAATACCCGTACTTACCAAGACAAACCATGTTTTGATGGCTATGTTGATCCAAGCCACGCTATATTTGTGGGAATTTATACAACTTGGCCACCAAGGTCTAAATCCCCGTTTGTTGTTGACGATGTCAGTCGAGCATTTTGGGGCCTCAAAGCAGATACTAAAGTTGACGCCTCTTTCGTAAAAATAATTATTTTGCTTTCAGTCCTAAATTGTGGTTCATTTATTAAGTTGGTGTTGAAAATCATACTTACGTTGACGATAAGCTAGTTATAATGTGGCACCTAAACTATTACAACAGTTCGGATTTCAATAACATATTTGAATTATAACAAAAGTGAGTATAGACAAATAGTATACTAATTTCACATCAAGTTAAACATAAGCATATGACAATGCAGCACCAGATACGAGTGCATATGATATGCTTCACTTCATGCTAAACATGACAATATCGGTGTGGCAAAAAGATAATTAAACAAAGTAACAAGTCAAAGAACCGTAATACATTTTATAGGGCACACTAATTTGAAAAGGATTTAGATATAAGGCATGATAATATTTTAGTTCCATTCAGTAGCCTGGCTGATAAAACAGCACACAAAATGAACTTATTCCATATCAAAATAAAACACAACTAAACCATGGATTAGGACCTTATTACCACACAAGCCATTACTCAACTATAGGGACTCGAACCCAACCAAACCAACTAGATGGATATGCTGTTTGGAACACCTCTCCCGGTCACACCTTTATCGGAATATGGCTTCATGAGTTGGTACGGAACCAACCCTGCACCAGTTCGGTTCTTTAAACTGGGATCATTGTTTCTTGAGTCTATGATGCTTTCCAGCTCGTTTAGCCTTCCTTGAAACTCCTCAAATGCTGCCTTTAAAGCGGGCTCTGCTTCCCATGCAGGCTCGATGGTCCCACCAATATACTCCTCGTCTGGTGAATGACTTGATAAAACATCTAAAACAGTCATCACTTGTACTGCTTGGAATTGGGATGGCAAACACTTCAGCAGCATATCTTCGGGTCGTTTTAGAAATGAATCCCATTCTTCGTCTGTGGGGTCCTCGTTAGGCATTTTGGTTCTTGCGATTGTTGGCCTGTTCGGGAAGTAACCACCAAAGTCATATTGACCAAAGTTGACAGCTGAATGGTGACCAGAAGTCACCCACATAATGGTAGAAACGATTCCAACTAAATCGTCTTGAGTTTTGAGTTGTGGCCACCACGGTTCGTCTTTCTTGTCTCCGTGACCGACTGTACGGATTTCATTCCACCATGCCTGAAGCTCTTCATCAGATTCTACAAGATCTGGTTGCGGGTAGTAGTGGTTGACATAAGAAGTAGCCCATTGTTTGATGGCATCAAAAATAAGCAAACCATCATTTGCAAATGGGTAATCCTCAATAGTTAGTTTTAAGCCATGTGGTGCAGTTGGATCTTCAACCGCCATACCCCTAAGATGTAAACAATACTATTAATTTCTTTAATATGATAATGGTTTTTTTTTCAAAACAAAAAATGGTACCTGCTAATTAGGTTTGCTGGAAGTGCCTCGTGATCAAATCGCCATAGCTGATCATATGCATCAGAACTAATTTGTATACTATATTTCCCAGGAGAAAATGCTGACTCTATAATACCACCAGCATTAATGAGAATCAATCGAGCTAGTGAATTGATTTGCATAGTGTAACGGAAATGAGGGAGAAGTAGTCGATTAATAGGATGCATTTGGCTAAGATGACGGTTGGTGGCAATTATGTAAGGCTCTGTAACACAATGTGTTCTTAGCCTGCATAGTACAAAACAAAACCAAAAAAAAAAATTGTTTAGCTTAGATAAATGCCTAGACATGTAAATTATTATTGGAAAAAAGAGAACCAACCAGTGGCTAACTAGTTGGTGATAGGCCGAATCATGGGATAAGACTTGAGCCTTGGCTAGCTTCCAGAGCCAGGAACTAGTAGCGTCCCAAGTGGGAGTGTACACATGCTTCCATTGTGGTTTCCCATCAGATGGTGGGCGAGTCAACTCAATGGCTAAAGGGCGTAATGTTCCAGCAGGCGTAAGGAACATGATAGTTCTTGAACCGTAAAGAGTTGCACCTTCAAGCTCTTGTGTTTTATTCACATAAGGTAAGAGTAGATCATGGTAATCCAACATGAACAATTTCTTCTGTGCTAAAGCCTACAACAACATAATCAATTTTTTTAATATTCAGTGGCATTTCATAACCATAAGGCACCAAACTAAGATACATGCATCATGTTGCATTACCTCATCAAAGGTCATGAAACCTCCAATCTCTTCCTGTAGAATCTCCTTGGTGATTGCTGATTCAGGTGGTCCATAAATCTCAGGGTCCAATTTACTCTTCAATGGCCATTCCTAGTCATATAAATAGCCAACATCTAATTTAACTTTGCACCTTTAAAGGTAAATAATTACACAATCAATTTCTTTCGTTAATTATGATGTGAAACTTTAAGATGAACATACCGTAACTAACTGTATGCATAACGGATTGAGACCAGCAAGCATTTGTCTGCAAAACTCCTCATCCCGGAACCAAGAGAATGTGTCCCCTGTGATTAGAGCCATTAATACACAAAGAAACCAAACCTTACACTAATAAACCATAAAGGATAAGTACTTACTGTCAATGGTTTCAGGGGTCTCAAACTTGATAACAGTATTTGTAGTATCAACAGCACCTTTTACAAGTCTTGGTAAGACACTTGCAATGCCATTGTCAGGGGGGGGGAACATTAACACCTTGATTATAAAGCAAATTTATATCTGTGAATAATGAAAATCCCTTGTATTTGTCAGTAAAAACTGACTCTAAAACCGGCAAAACTCCATGCACTGCAGAGTACAAAGTCCTTGCTCCAAACTCTGCACTCTTTATCTCCGAAAAATCCTCATCGCATGGTATATAGAAAGGGAGCAAAGTTCTGGTCTCTGTCAATGGATCTGTCATTCAACATATTTTGTTAATTTTCACTAGTTCTTCCTTTCATTCAATATATTTTATTTTAATACTCACTATTTCTTCTTGTAATTCAACACATTTTGTTTAATTTTCACTAATCTTCTGGTAATTCAACATATTTTATTTAATCTTCACTACCTCTTTCTGTGATTCAACAAATTTTGTGTGATTTTCACTATTTAATCCTGTAATTCAACATATTTTTCATATTTTACACTATTTCTTCCTAAAATATATACAAACCAATTTTGTATATTTTCACTAAATTCCTCATGTAATCAACAATATTTTTAATCCAATTCAGACATTCATTTTCATTCATCTCGGATTAATAATCTCAATGATTTTCAGTTTATTCGTCAAACAAATCATTTCAATCACCGATTAACACTAATAATATCATATATACTTTATTTATGTATTGAAATTTAGTTAGTTTAGAATATAGTAAGATACAGTCTGTTTATTGTACCTTTGGTGGACTTACTGCGACCAGTACGGCACCGCCTGGGGTAAGGATGTTCCTCACCACCGAGCACGGGCCGAGCTAAATTTAAGCTCAGGTCAGGAGCTCCGAGATCATTGTAAACATCATAATCATAAATTCTGTCGTATAATTCGCGCTCCCCTTCTCCGTTGCCTCTAAGAGACTCCAGATCTTCCGCTCTTAACGACTTCAGTGCCTTTGGCGTTTGCGACGGAAGGTAAGACTACACAAACAAACAAACAAATCAACCTTCAAATTAGAACTCACTGTTGGCGGCAATTAGTTGAAATAACCGTTTTATTTTCTTTTTATTTCCTTCAGTTTTTATATACTAAACTTTGGTCCTTAAACTATTTGAAATACCATTTAAACCCCTTAAAGTAAGACAGATATTATTAATAGTCATAAAATGTAAGTGTTAATAAGATTACCTTGTCGGTGAAAAAGATTCTTTTCCGGGGACATCATATTTGGATTGAACCCAAGATTCACATGTGAAAGTAACACCATTGTTGAGTTCAATGGTCTTGAAGAACATCTTCTTGCTATACTCATTTTCCACCAATATTGCTCCTATATCCCCGAAATCCTGAGGGACGTCGAAGTTGCATTTATACGTGTACACATTAATCTGAAAATCCAATGCATCGTATCTTGCATACGCCTTCACTGTCTTCCGATTCCCCTTTGCTGTATCAAGTAAATTAAAAAATTAAGTCTATATAACTTTTAACACGACAACATGTTGCATGAAATAAAATTGTGTTTACGACTTTACGTACAATCAAGGTCATTAGAAACGAGCTCCAATAAAAAGGACCGTCCTAGAAGATCAGAAACACCATCAACGACACCACCAATGCTTACACCAGCAAGGGCGGAGCTAATAGTTGGTTGGATGGTGATGACACCCTTAACGGTGGTGGCCTTGGTAAGAAAGGGTATTGTTACGGCTTTAATGTTGCCAACGCTTGAGGTGGATCGAGCATGTGTGACATTGGACTTGTTAGTGGACGTGTGTTGGCGGAGGATGGCGGGTGAGTAGGCGGAGGAGGAGGAATGATTGGTGGTGTCACCATGGATGAAGGGCTTGTGGAGTGGTAGTAGGTTGTGAAGAGAGTGAGATTGGTTTATTTGAGGCTTCAACATGATTTTTTTCCTTTACTCGCCACTTTGGCTCTTGTTGGTGTGACTTAAAACTTGGAACAATAATCTTTATTTATAGGGGTGGAGTGGGTGGGTGAGGAATAGAGGGTGTGATAATTCAATTTTAACAAGAGGTGAAAAACTAAAAGGGATATTAAATCCATAAAACTAGTAACAAATAATGATATATGGTTCTTTTAAAATAAATTACAAAAAGTGTGTATTTCATACCCCAATACGTTAACAATTTTTTTATTTAATATCGTTTTAGGAATATATTACATTTTTTAAATCTTGTCCATCTTTGCGCATATATTTATTGTTACTTCATTGCATCTAGGGCCAGCCATAGGTAAAGACAAGCCAGACTTCCGACTTGGGCGTTATTTTTACGAGGTCACTAAATTCATGTATATATCTTTATAATATAAAACCGAAAAACTTAGTAGATTCTCTATATACAATACTAAAACCTAAAAACTAATATTATAATTTTGCTATGTTCATTACTGTAATTTTAACAATCGTTTAAAAAGTTACTTTATATAATTTGTTAGGATCTAACTCCTAAAGGTCTTTTTATCGGCTCGTATGGGACACTTAATTCTTCAAGACCAACTATAATTGCGTCGTTACAAGATACTTAAAAAATCAATTTTTGATCACCATATTTTTATTTTAATTTATTTTTACATGTATATAATTAACTATTTTTATTTCAAAGATATTATGTGTGTACAGTTATTAGATAAATAAATTCTAACTCTTTAAAAGCCCACGAATCAATTTAGAAAAGATAAATAGCTTTAAATTTATGACTCTTATAACTATATGAAAACAATCCAATATAATAATCTTTTATCCTACATTACGTACGCAACATTCTAGATCGTTGATTTCAAAGAACACGCTAACCCCAAAATCACAACTACGAGAGCCGGTCTATGTCCACCTCTGCCCCCAAAGACTCTGTCCACCGTCACCGTCCAACGATCCCGTCCATCATCGAAACCGCCATCAACCGCCGTTAGACAACGTCGCTTTTTGTTATTCACAGGTTTGTTTAGCTTTTGATAAGAATTGAATACAATTTATTTTCTAATCTTTGAAATTGATTCACTTAATCATCAATTTGAAGCTTCAATCGATCAATTTTGACTTTGAGTGATAGGGCTTATCCTTGAAAGTATCAGGTTTTAAGCTTAAATGCTTTAGGTTTTAACCTTGAAAGTATCAGGTTTTAAACTTGAGCGTTTTAACTATTAAGGTTTATCCTTGAACGTTTTAAGTTTTGGAATTTGACTTGAACGTACTTGTCTTTTTAAAATTGAGCGTATTCGCGTACCTAATATACGTTAAGCAATTATTGTACGTTAAGTCACCCCTATAACTATAACATGATTTACAGGTTATCAACAATGTTTAACATGTGATTTATAGGCGAGACATCCTAATAGGTTGCAATAACGGTGACAGATATTTGTTTTCAGTGATTTGATTTACATTCAAAGATAAATACGAGTACAATTATTAGTGCAAGAGACAATCACCAAGTTTACATTTGACTTCTACAGCAACCTTGGTTTGATATTTTGCAATTGATGTAACTATGTATATTTGACATAAATAGCGTAATTAATTATTTATTTGATTTCTTGTGTCGTGATAGCATGCAATTTCATCATATGTTGAGCCTTCAGCTTGAAAGACTAGCATTGATCACTGTGTATTATCTACATAGAGAAACCGACAAAATCAAATAAACACCTCTAAATATCCCTCTGAAATTTACAAGAAACCTAACATTATTAATCAGATAACTTATCCCGTTCAATTTCCCAAAGTTATATAAAAGTTTGTGTTTGTTTCCTCAACGAATTGTCGCTATTAGTTGGGAACTTCAATGTGTTATTGTGGATCAAAATAATTGAAGTCTGTATATTTTATTTATTAATATTTTTTACTGTACATGTTTTCATACCTAATCTTCTGATTTATATATGTTTATATTATCTTCTGAAAATAAAATTTATGTATAACCACTGAAGAGGTAGGTCTCAGCAGAGCCCAGTTGGACCCGCAAGACTCACCTCAAAGAGGGAAGCCTGCGTAGTTGAACCCGCAAGACTCACCTTCAACAGGGACGTCTGCCCAAAGGCTAAACTCGCAGAACTCACCTTTAAGAGGGACGTCTGCGCAGAAACCAACTGGATCCGCAGGACCCACCATGCTCAGAGACGTGACTTCCTTACGCGCAGTACGCAAGCTGTTCCCGCAGGAAAAGCCTCCCAATGATGAAGTACCCCGCCTGTTCCCGCAGCTGCGGATACAAGCCATCAGGGAAGGCTACCCGCGCAGCAAGGCTACACGCACAAGGCACTTAACTCTTAAATAATTCAGTAATGTCACCTGAAGGAGTGAGCAAGCCGGGAACACTCCCGCACAAAGCCGGGAAAACTCCCGCCCAAATGAGCCAGTCCGTACGATACTGGAGGATCTTTTGTACTGTACCTGACGAGGTATGGACAAAAGATCTGACCAAGGATACGACAGCTCACTGACAACAGTATGACGAGCAGCACGCTCTTGTACTGTATGTCACTATTAGCCGCTGCCTACTCACCAACCTGTCGGAGGACGTGCATGGCCTGCAGTTGGTGGAACAGGAATAGTACACAGCCGGCCTGGTCACTATCAGCCGCTGCCTACCCACCAACCACCAGCATGGCATGTGCGTAGCCCACAGTTGGCAGAACAGGAACACTATTCAGCCGGCTGTACCTGCTTGGAAACCTACCTTCGGCTATAAATACTCCAACACCTTGGAATGGTATCATCTTATCTCATATCTCGATATATTACCTGATATCTGCTCTAGTCATTCTCTTAATATACACTTATATTCAAGAGCAATCTAGTCTGATTCTCACGCCGGAGGGTGGTCACAAGGAGGTACCCCCCCCCCTTCTCAGTGACGAGCTCATGGTGTCTGTTTTGCAGGTTATCAGAAGAACCATCTTCGCCGGATCTAACCCCTCGTGGGAAACATCTATTTAACCCCCAGATTGTCCATAATCTGCCCGGGGCCGATTAGTGTTTCTTCATTGGCGCCATCCGTGCATAAAAGCTAGAACTTATTATTTTTCAGTTTTTTCAAAACTTCTGGAAAGATGGTTAAGGTTACTCCGTTGCCAAGATCAACGAATGACCAAGAAGCCCCGGTAACCACAACCCCAGCGACTGGGGGGAATACCGGCGAATACACAAATTTTACGAACACTACCCCGGTTACCCAAGCCGGGGCAAGTGCAGTAAATTTTACGAACACTACCCCGGTTACCCAAGCCGGGGCAAGTGCAGTAAACAATCATCCCCTGGGATTCATTAATGCCCAGGCGGAAAGACAACGGACGAGGCTCCCCCGCCAAACACTTGATCAAGTTAAAGCGTGAGCGGAAGCACGTCAGAAGGAATTCCAAGCTGAGTTGGACGAACGCTTACGTTCACTCCAACAGGCTGACGAGTTCGGAAGCACTCGACAACAGCTCAACATGAGCAATGAGTGCGAGTACTTGGACGATGATTCGGAGGAATCCGACACCGACGCAAACCCTCGCCATAGGGCGAAAGGGAAGCGTAAGGAAACGGAATTCCAACCGAGAAGGAATTTTGGAGAAACCTTCAAACCAAAAAACGCGGGTGAAAACCCACGTGACTTCTCTAAAACCTTCAGACCAACCGCTGCAAATGCGGGAACCTCCAAGTTTGCAAGGGACATTGCGGAAGCAATCGCCCCAAGAAGTGCCAAACAGATGTCAAACATCGGCACCTATGATGGTATATCTGACCCAGACGATCATTTGAACAGATTCATAGCGGGGGCAACCGTCAGCAGCTGGACGGAACCCACGTGGTGTTATATATTCCAGATGACGCTGGTTGGAGCAGCCAGAGCGTGGTTCGACCGTCTACCGGTCCACCACATCTACGATTGGGCAGACTTCCAACAGAAGTTTAGCCAACACTTCAGCCAACAAAGAAAGTATACCGAAGAGCAATGGACAATCCTCAATTGCATTCGAGAGGAAGATGAATCTTTGCTAGACTTCATCACTCGCTTCTACTCAAAGAAGCTAAGTCTGGGTAATATTAGCGAAGATCTTGTTCGCGCTGCTTTCATCCAGGGCACAAAAGACCCAGAGCTCATCCGCACCTTAACGGGTAAAGATGGCATGCCATCCACATGGGATGTCATCATGACACCAGCTAAACGCTTCGCGGAAACGGAAAAGCAACTGGGTAGAGATCTTCCCCAAAGCACAAACCTCTACACCCAGAAAACAAGAGAAAACAATGTCCTTACCGCCCGACTAAACAAAAAGAGGAAGCTAGGCATTTGGCAGTCAAGGGTAAACTTTGACACCTCATCCGGCTCGCACCCTCGGTTAGGCGGAAAGGATAACATGCCGTCAAACCGGAACTCCAGATGGACGCCACTCACCAAAAGCGTCACCGAGATATTCGACACCGAGAGACTCTCATGGCCAAAGGCTCCAATAATCCGAGAGCGTCACAACGCTGATCAGAGCAAATTCTGTGACTTCCACAGGACAAGAGGCCACAACACTGAGGAATGCGTAGACTTGAAGGACATCGTCGAAGCATTTGTCAGAGATGGGACGCTCACGCACCTCGTGGCGTAATGAACGCTGAGCAGGCTACTGCGTGTAGAACCCCAGTTGGGGAAAACACGAATAAAACTGCGGCTTCAATGTCAGAGACTACATACTGCGTAAACAACGAGATTCCGAACCAAGTGCATATCGGCTCGAAAGGCTCGATGACACTCCCAAGAACATGGAAGGGAGCTCAATTACACAGTCTGCATGTAGATCAATTCCAAACTTGTAAAAGAAAAGGCCCAGAGCCACTTCTAATGGAAATGATTCTCCTTATCACATTGACGCTGATGGTCTTACATTTATACTTAAATGAACTTTCCACACTGATATGCCGGTCTTCACCGCATACATAAGTGGGGAAGTAAGTCGTTGCTTGTGGAAGGCGGCAAAACCCGCATAAACACAAAAAACGGCCAACCTTCACGCATGTCAGTTATAGGTAAAGTTGGGTCATCCCACTAAATGAAAGTGCTGGTCTTACCCGCACAAATCATGATAGAGGAAACCGAACTAACCTATTGACAACCGCGCGTCGAACGGTTAATTTATTCAAAACACTGATATGCCCCCACCGCATAAATAAGTGTGAAAAGAAGTCGTTGCGTGTGGAAGGCGGCAAAACCCGCATAAACACAAAAAACGGCAAACCTTCACGCAGGTCAGTCTTAGGTAAAGTTTGGTCACCCCACTAAATGAATGTGCCGGTCTTACCCGCACAAATCATGATAGATGAAACCGAACTAACCTATTGACAACCGCGCGTCGAACGGTTAATTTATTCAAAACACTGATGTCGGTTTTCACCGCATAAGTGTAAAGAAATCGTTGCGTGTGGACGGCGACAAAACCCGCGTAAACACAATAAACGGAAAACCTTCACGCTGGTCAGTTATAGATAAAGTTTGGTGATCCCACTAAATGAAAGTGCCGGTCCTAACCGCACAAATCATGATAGAGGAAACCGAACTAACCTATTGACAACCGCGCGTCGAACGGTTAACTTATTCTAAACACTTAGAAAATTTCTAACGAAAAGATGAGGAAAACCTTCACGCAGGTCAGCCATAGGTAAAGTTTGGTCATCCTACTAAATGAAAGTGACGGTTTTACTCGCACAATCATGATAGAGGAAACTTAACTTTAACCTATCGACAACCGCGCGTCGAACGGTTAACTTATTCAGAACACTTAGAAAATATCTTCAAGGAAAAAATGAGGAAAACCTTCACGCAGGTCAGATATAGGTAAAGTTTAGCCATCCTACTAAGTGCAAGTGACGGTCTTACCCGCACAATCACGAAAGAGGAAGCAAAACTTTAACCTATTATCTGCCACGTGGATAGGTTAACTTATTCAAAGTACTTAAGAAATTGCTAAGTTAAACTACAGTATGCACAAGCGAATCATACATTGTTTATGCGGCAAAACAAGTGCCAAATTAAACTATATGCATGAGCAAGTCGTACAACGTTTATAAAGCAAGAGTAGCGGTCCTACCCGCACAAAGATTTATATTCCATAATAATTCAAGTATTACAAGAATGGCCGGGTATCTACCCGCCTACAAGAATATAAATCTATACAATGTAAACCTATCCTAACAGTGGGAAGGGATCTAAAGGTTCAAGCTTCAGGACCACTCCCTCCAAACCCACTTGTACCCGCACCATCAGTTGGCTGTGGCGGTTCAAGGAAGGTCTTAAGAATGGTTAGCCCATCATCAGCAGCAGCAACTTCGTTCACCTTCTCCACCACCGGATGCGGGAAGGCGGCATACTGGTTCACTGCTTGGCATATACAGCTTCAGTATCCACATCATATAAAGGGAAGTTGGAAGGCGGGATGCCCTTCTCAACGAACCCTAGACCAAGCAGGAAGCCAGCCTTTTCCCCATCCTCATGAGAAGCGTTGAGGGCTGCGCTCATGGCATCGTCATATGATGTGTCCGTGAAGACTCGATGCACAACCTACAAGAAAAAATACAAGTATCAAAACCTTTTCTATGTACAAAGAAAAGCGTAAAGATATTATGAAATTACGCATACCTGAGACAACGCTTCTCGAAGAAGCCATTCCTTGGCAACCAAAGCCTCCTGGAGGGCAGCTTGAGCTTGGTTACGGGCGCGTTCGGCTTCACTTTTGTTAAGGTTGGCGAGCAACACTTCCTTAGCAGCAACCTCTTCAACGCCCTTTAGCTTCCGCTCAGTGTGGTCAAGCACGCCCCTCTGGTCCAAGATCTCTTGGAGCTTCTTGGCGTCTTCCATAGCCAAGGCATCATGAGCCTGCTGGAGCCTCTCTAGCTTGGCTTTAAGCTCCTCATTCTCAATGCGTAGAGGCTCAGCAACAGCTTCAGCCTTGGTGGCCCTCTCAGTT